>NW_027611944.1:0-148952 GCF_964261635.1 Lissotriton helveticus
ATTTAATGTTCAAGCAAAAACTGGTGATTTTTGACAAAAGAGTTAACACCCCCCCATTACGTCATGCTGCAGAAAGGTGAAAAATGGTCCGTTTTCAAATGTTTTATTTTTTAACGTCAGTTCACATTTGTAGGTAGATCATCAGTTTTAGAGCTAAAATTAGCATGTTTAAAGTGATTTTCATGCTTCCAGGGGCCCAAAACACAAGATTTGTGGAATGGTTAAAAGTGCATGAAAATGGCCAATTTACTCACTCTGAGGTCTCAAAAAGTGTTTCTTCACCCCGGGAAGTGAAATTAAATACCATTTGGAGGCATTTAATGTTCAAGCAAAACAGGTGATTTTTGACAAAAGAGATAACACCCCCCATTACGTCATGCTGCAGAAAGGTGAAAAATGGTCCGTTTTCAAATGTTTTATTTTTTAACGTCAGTTCACATTTGTAGGTAGATCATCAGTTTTAGAGCTAATTTTAGTATGTTTAAAGTGATTTTCATGCTTCCAGGGGCCCAAAACACAAGATTTGTGAATGGGTAAAAGTGCATGAAAATGGCCAATTTACTCACTCTGAGGTCTCAAAAGTGTTTCTTCACCCCGGGATGGTAATTAAATACCATTTGGAGGCATTTAATGTTCAAGCTAAAACAGGTGATTTTTGACAAAAGAGATAACACCCCCCCATTACGTCATGCTTCAGAAAGGTGAAAAATGGTCCGTTTTCAAATGTTTATTTTTGAACGTCAGTTCACATTTGTAGGTAGATCATCAGTTTTAGAGCTAAGATTAGCATGTTTAAAGTGATTTTCATGCTACCAGGGGCCCGGGAAGTGAATTAAATACCATTTGGAGGCATTTAATGTTCAAGCAAAAACAGGTGATTTTTGACAAAAGAGATAACACCCCCCCCAATTACGTCATGCTTCAGAAAGGTGAAAAATTGTCCATTTTCAAATGTTTTATTTTGAAAGTCAGTTCACATTTGTAGGTAGATCATCAGTTTTAGAGCTAAAATTAGCACGTTTAAAGTGATTTGCATGCTTCTAGGGGCCCAGGAAGTGAATTAAATACCATTTGGAGGCATTTAATGTTCAAGCAAAAACAGGTGATTTTTGACAAAAGAGATAACACCCCCCCATTACGTCATGCTGCAGAAAGGTGAAAAATGGTCCGTTTTCAAATGTTTTATTTTTTAACGTCAGTTCACATTTGTAGGTAGATCATCAGTTTTAGAGCTAAAATTAGCATGTTTAAAGTGATTTCATGCTTCCAGGGGCCCAAAACACAAGATTTGGTGGAATGGTTAAAAGTGCATGAAAATGGCCAATTTACTCACTCTGAGGTCTCAAAAAGTGTTTCTTCACCCCGGGAAGTGAATTAAATACCATTTGGAGGCATTTAATGTTCAAGCAAAAACAGGTGATTTTTGACAAAAGAGATAACACCCCCCCATTATGTCATGCTGCAGAAAGGTGAAAAATGGTCCGTTTTCAAATGTTTTATTTGTTAACGTCAGTTCACATTTGTAGGTAGATCATCAGTTTTAGAGCTAAAATTAGTATGTTTAAAGTGATTTTCATGCTTCCAGGGGCCCAAAACACAAGATTTGTGGAATGGTTAAAAGTGCATGAAAAAGGCCAATTTACTCACTCTGAGGTCTCAAAAAGTGTTTCTTCACCCCGGGAAGGTAATTAAATACCATTTGGAGGCATTTAATGTTCAAGCAAAAACAGGTGATTTTTGACAAAAGAGATAACACCCCCCCATTACGTCATGCTTCAGAAAGGTGAAAAATGGTCAGTTTTCAAATGTTTTATTTTTGAACGTCAGTTCACATTTGTAGGTAGATCATCAGTTTTAGAGCTAAAATTAGCATGTTTAAAGTGATTTTCATGCTACCAGGGGCCCGGGAAGTGAATTAAATACCATTTTGAGGCATTTAATGTTCAAGCAAAAACAGGTGATTTTTGACAAAAGAGATAACACCCCCCCATTACGTCATGCTTCAGAAAGGTGAAAAATTGTCAGTTTTCAAATGTTTTATTTTTGAAAGTCAGTTCACATTTGTAGGTAGATCATCAGTTTTACAGCTAAAATTAGCACGTTTAAAGTGATTTTCATGCTTCCAGGGGCCCGGGAAGTGAATTAAATACCATTTGGAGGCATTTAATGTTCAAGCAAAAACAGGTGATTTTTGACAAAAGAGATAACACCCCCCCCATTACGTCATGCTGCAGAAAGGTGAAAAATGGTCTGTTTTCAAATGTTTTATTTTTTAACGTCAGTTCACATTTGTAGGTAGATCATCAGTTTTAGAGCTAAAATTAGCATGTTTAAAGTGATTTTCATGCTTCCAGGGGCCCAAAACACAAGATTTGTGGAATGGTTAAAAGTGCATGAAAATGGCCAATTTACTCACTCTGAGGTCTCAAAAAGTGTTTCTTCACCCCGGGAAGGTAATTAAATACCATTTGGAGGCATTTAATGTTCAAGCAAAACAGGTGATTTTTGACAAAAAGAGATAACACCCCCCCCCCATTACGTCATGCTTCAGAAAGGTGAAAAATGGTCCGTTTTCAAATGTTTTATTTTTGAACGTCAGTTCACATTTGTAGGTAGATCATCAGTTTTAGAGCTAAAATTAGCATGTTTAAAGTGATTTTCATGCTTCCAGGGGCCCAAAACACAAGATTTGTGGAATGGTTAAAAGTGCATGAAAATGGCCAATTTACTCACTCTGAGGTCTCAAAAAGTGTTTCTTCACCCCGGGAAGGTAATTAAATACCATTTGGAGGCATTTAATGTTCAAGCAAAAACAGGTGATTTTTGACAAAAGAGATAACACCCCCCCCCATTACGTCATGCTTCAGAAAGGTGAAAAATGGTCCGTTTTCAAATGTTTTATTTTTGAACGTCAGTTCACATTTGTAGGTAGATCATCAGTTTTAGAGCTAAAATTAGCATGTTTAAAGTGATTTTCATGCTTCCAGGGGCCCAAAACACAAGATTTGTGGAATGGTTAAAAGTGCATGAAAATGGCCAATTTACTCACTCTGAGGTCTCAAAAAGTGTTTCTTCACCCCGGGAAGTGAATTAAATACCATTTGGAGGCATTTCATGTTCAAGCAAAAACAGGTGATTTTGACAAAAGAGATAACACCCCCCCATTACGTCATGCTGCAGAAAGGTGAAAAATTGTCCGTTTTCAAATGTTTTATTTTTGAAAGTCAGTTCACATTTGTAGGTAGATCATCAGTTTTAGAGCTAAAATTAGCATGTTTAAAGTGATTTTCATGCTTCCAGGGGCCCAAAACACAAGATTTGTGGAATGGTTAAAAGTGCATGAAAATGGCCAATTTACTCACTCTGAGGTCTCAAAAAGTGTTTCTTCACCCCGGGAAGGTAATTAAATACCATTTGGAGGCATTTAATGTTCAAGCAAAAACAGGTGATTTTTACAAAAGAGATAACACCCCCCCCATTACGTCATGCTTCAGAAAGGTGAAAAATGGTCCGTTTTCAAATGTTTTATTTTTGAACGTCAGTTCACATTTGTAGGTAGATCATCAGTTTTAGAGCTAAAATTAGCATGTTTAAAGTGATTTTCATGCTTCCAGGGGCCCAAAACACAAGATTTGTGGAATGGTTAAAAGTGCATGAAAATGGCCAATTTATTCACTCTGAGGTCTCAAAAAGTGTTTCTTCACCCCGGGAAGTGAATTAAATACCATTTGGAGGCATTTAATGTTCAAGCAAAAACAGGTGATTTTTGACAAAAGTGATAACACCCCCCCATTACGTCATGATTCAGAAAGGTGAAAAATGGTCCGTTTTCAAATGTTTTATTTTTGAACGTCAGTTCACATTTGTAGGTAGATCATCAGTTTTAGAGCTAAAATTAGCATGTTTAAAGTGATTTTCATGCTTCCAGGGGCCCGGGAAGTGAATGAAATACCATTTGGAGGCATTTAATGTTCAAGCAAAAACAGGTGATTTTTGACAAAAGAGATAACACCCCCCCATTACGTCATGCTGCAGAAAGGTGAAAAATGGTCCGTTTTCAAATGTTTTATTTTTTAACGTCAGTTCACATTTGTAGGTAGATCATCAGTTTTAGAGCTAAAATTAGCATGTTTAAAGTGATTTTCATGCTTCCAGGGGCCCGGGAAGTGAATGAAATACCATTTGGAGGCATTTAATGTTCAAGCAAAAACAGGTGATTTTTGACAAAAGAGATAACACCCCCCCATTACGTCATGCTGCAGAAAGGTGAAAAATGGTCAGTTTTCAAATGTTTTTTTTTTTAACGTCAGTTCACATTTGTAGGTAGATCATCAGTTTTAGAGCTAAAATTAGCATGTTTAAAGTGATTTTCATGCTTCCAGGGCCCAAAACACAAGATTTGTGGAATGGTTAAAAGTGCATGAAAATGGCCAATTTACTCACTCTGAGGTCTCAAAAAGTGTTTCTTCACCACGGGAAGTGAATCAAATACCATTTGGAGGCATTTAATGTTCAAGCAAAAACAGGTGATTTTTGACAAAAGAGATAACACCCCCCCATTACGTCATGCTGCAGAAAGGTGAAAAATGGTCCGTTTTCAAATGTTTTATTTTTTAACGTCAGTTCACATTTGTAGGTAGATCATCAGTTTTAGAGCTAAAATTTGCATGTTTAAAGTGATTTTCATGCTTCCAGGGGCCCGGGAAGTGAATGAAATACCATTTGGAGGCATTTAATGTTCAAGCAAAAACAGGTGATTTTTGACAAAAGAGATAACACCCCCCCATTACGTCATGCTTCAGAAAGGTGAAAAATGGTCCGTTTTCAAATGTTTTATTTTTGAACGTCATTTCACATTTGTAGGTAGATCATCAGTTTTAGAGCTAAAATTAGCATGTTTAAAGTGATTTTCATGCTTCCAGGGGCCCCGGAAGTGAATTAAATACCATTTGGAGGCATTTAATGTTCAAGCAAAAACAGGTGATTTTTGACAAAAGAGATAACCACCCCCCCCATTACGTCATGCTTCAGAAAGGTGAAAAATGGTCCGTTTTCAAATGTTTTATTTTTGAACGTCAGTTCACATTTGTAGGTAGATCATCAGTTTTAGAGCTAAAATTAGCATGTTTAAAGTGATTTTCATGCTTCCAGGGGCCCGGGAAGTGAATTAAATACCATTTGGAGGCATTTAATGTTCAAGCAAAAACTGGTGATTTTTGACAAAAGAGATAACACCCCCCCCCATTACGTCATGCTGCAGAAAGGTGAAAAATGGTCCGTTTTCAAATGTTTTATTTTTGAACGTCAGTTCACATTTGTAGGTAGATCATCAGTTTTAGAGCTAAAATTAGCATGTTTAAAGTGATTTTCATGCTACCAGGGGCCCGGGAAGTGAATTAAATACCATTTGGAGGCATTTAATGTTCAAGCAAAAACAGGTGATTTTTGACAAAAGAGATAACACCCCCCCCATTACGTCATGCTTCAGAAAGGTGAAAAATTGTCCGTTTTCAAATGTTTTATTTTTGAAAGTCAGTTCACATTTGTAGGTAGATCATCAGTTTTAGAGCTAAAATTAGCATGTTTAAAGTGATTTTCATGCTTCCAGGGGCCCAAAACACAAGATTTGTGGAATGGTTAAAAGTGCATGAAAATGGCCAATTTACTCACTCTGAGGTCTCAAAAAGTGTTTCTTCACCCGGGAAGGTAATTAAATACCATTTGGAGGCATTTAATGTTCAAGCTAAAACAGGTGATTTTTGACAAAAGAGATAACACCCGCCCATTACGTCATGCTTCAGAAAGGTGAAAAATGGTCCGTTTTCAAATGTTTTATTTTTGAACGTCAGTTCACATTTGTAGGTAGATCATCAGTTTTAGAGCTAAAATTAGCATGTTTAAAGTGATTTTCATGCTACCAGGGGCCCGGGAAGTGAATTAAATACCATTTTGAGGCATTTAATGTTCAAGCAAAAACAGGTGATTTTTTACAAAAGAGATAACACCCCCCATTACGTCATGCTTCAGAAAGGTGAAAAATTGTCAGTTTTCAAATGTTTTATTTTTGAAAGTCAGTTCACATTTGTAGGTAGATCATCAGTTTTAGAGCTAAAATTAGCACGTTTAAAGTGATTTTCATGCTTCCAGGGGCCCGGGAAGTGAATTAAATACCATTTGGAGGCATTTAATGTTCAAGCAAAAACAGGTGATTTTTTACAAAAGAGATAACACCCCCCCATTACGTCATGCTGCAGAAATGTGAAAAATGGTCTGTTTTCAAATGTTTTATTTTTTAACGTCAGTTCACATTTGTAGGTAGATCATCAGTTTTAGAGCTAAAATTAGCATGTTTAAAGTGATTTTCATGCTTCCAGGGGCCCAAAACACAAGATTTGTGGAATGGTTAAAAGTGCATGAAAATGGCCAATTTACTCACTCTGAGGTCTCAAAAAGTGTTTCTTCACCCCGGGAAGTGAATTTAATACCATTTGGAGGCATTTAATGTTCAAGCAAAAACAGGTGATTTTTGACAAAAGAGATAACACCCCCCCATTACGTCATGCTGCAGAAAGGTGAAAAATGGTCCGTTTTCAAATGTTTTATTTTTTAACGTCAGTTCACATTTGTAGGTAGATCATCAGTTTTAGAGCTAAAATTAGCACGTTTAAAGTGATTTTCATGCTTCCAGGGGCCCGGGAAGTGAATTAAATACCATTTGGAGGCATTTAATGTTCAAGCAAAAACAGGTGATTTTTGACAAAAGAGATAACACCCCCCATTACGTCATGCTTCAGAAAGGTGAAAAATTGTCCGTTTTCAAATGTTTTATTTTTGAAAGTCAATTCACATTTGTAGGTAGATCATCAGTTTTAGAGCTAAAATTAGCATGTTTAAAGTGATTTTCATGCTTCCAGGGGCCCAAAACACAAGATTTGTGGAATGGTTAAAAGTGCATGAAAATGGCCAATTTACTCACTCTGAGGTCTCAAAAAGTGTTTCTTCACCCCTGGAAGGTAATTAAATACCATTTGGAGGCATTTAATGTTCAAGCAAAAACAGGTGATTTTTGACAAAAGAGATAACACCCCCCCATTACGTCATGCTTCAGAAAGGTGAAAAATGGTCCGTTTTCAAATGTTTTATTTTTGAACGTCAGTTCACATTTGTAGGTAGATCATCAGTTTTAGAGCTAAGATTAGCATGTTTAAAGTGATTTTCATGCTACCAGGGGCCCGGGAAGTGAATTAAATACCATTTGGAGGCATTTAATGTTCAAGCAAAAACAGGTGATTTTTGACAAAAGAGATAACACCCCCCCCATTACGTCATGCTTCAGAAAGGTGAAAAATTGTCCATTTTCAAATGTTTTATTTTTGAAAGTCAGTTCACATTTGTAGGTAGATCATCAGTTTTAGAGCTAAAATTAGCACGTTTAAAGTGATTTGCATGCTTTTAGGGGCCCAGGAAGTGAATTAAATACCATTTGGAGGCATTTAATGTTCAAGCAAAAACAGGTGATTTTTGACAAAAGAGATAACACCCCCCCATTACGTCATGCTGCAGAAAGGTGAAAAATGGTCCGTTTTCAAATGTTTTATTTTTTAACGTCAGTTCACATTTGTAGGTAGATCATCAGTTTTAGAGCTAAAATTAGTATGTTTAAAGTGATTTTCATGCTTCCAGGGGCCCAAAACACAAGATTTGTGGAATGGTTAAAAGTGCATGAAAATGGCCAATTTACTCACTCTGAGGTCTCAAAAAGTGTTTCTTCACCCCGGGAAGTGAATTAAATACCATTTGGAGGCATTTAATGTTCAAGCAAAAACAGGTGATTTTTGACAAAAGAGATAACACCCCCCCATTATGTCATGCTGCAGAAAGGTGAAAAATGGTCCGTTTTCAAATGTTTTATTTTTTAACGTCAGTTCACATTTGTAGGTAGATCATCAGTTTTAGAGCTAAAATTAGTATGTTTAAAGTGATTTTCATGCTTCCAGGGGCCCAAAACACAAGATTTGTGGAATGGTTAAAAGTGCATGAAAAAGGCCAATTTACTCACTCTGAGGTCTCAAAAAGTGTTTCTTCACCCCGGGAAGGTAATTAAATACCATTTGGAGGCATTTAATGTTCAAGCAAAAACAGGTGATTTTTGACAAAAGAGATAACACCCCCCCCATTACGTCATGCTTCAGAAAGGTGAAAAATGGTCCGTTTTCAAATGTTTTATTTTTGAACGTCAGTTCACATTTGTAGGTAGATCATCAGTTTTAGAGCTAAAATTAGCATGTTTAAAGTGATTTTCATGCTACCAGGGGCCCGGGAAGTGAATTAAATACCATTTTGAGGCATTTAATGTTCAAGCAAAAACAGGTGATTTTTGACAAAAGAGATAACACCCCCCCATTACGTCATGCTTCAGAAAGGTGAAAAATTGTCAGTTTTCAAATGTTTTATTTTGAAAGTCAGTTCACATTTGTAGGTAGATCATCAGTTTTACAGCTAAAATTAGCACGTTTAAAGTGATTTTCATGCTTCCAGGGGCCCGGGAAGTGAATTAAATACCATTTGGAGGCATTTAATGTTCAAGCAAAAACAGGTGATTTTTGACAAAAGAGATAACACCCCCCCATTACGTCATGCTGCAGAAAGGTGAAAAATGGTCTGTTTTCAAATGTTTTATTTTTTAACGTCAGTTCACATTTGTAGGTAGATCATCAGTTTTAGAGCTAAAATTAGCATGTTTAAAGTGATTTTCATGCTTCCAGGGGCCCAAAACACAAGATTTGTGGAATGGTTAAAAGTGCATGAAAATGGCCAATTTACTCACTCTGAGGTCTCAAAAAGTGTTTCTTCACCCCGGGAAGGTAATTAAATACCATTTGGAGGCATTTAATGTTCAAGCAAAAACAGGTGATTTTTGACAAAAGAGATAACACCCCCCCCCCATTACGTCATGCTTCAGAAAGGTGAAAAATGGTCCGTTTTCAAATGTTTTATTTTTGAACGTCAGTTCACATTTGTAGGTAGATCATCAGTTTTAGAGCTAAAATTAGCATGTTTAAAGTGATTTTCATGCTTCCAGGGGCCCAAAACACAAGATTTGTGGAATGGTTAAAAGTGCATGAAAATGGCCAATTTACTCACTCTGAGGTCTCAAAAAGTGTTTCTTCACCCCGGGAAGGTAATTAAATACCATTTGGAGGCATTTAATGTTCAAGCAAAAACAGGTGATTTTTGACAAAAGAGATAACACCCCCCCCATTACGTCATGCTTCAGAAAGGTGAAAAATGGTCCGTTTTCAAATGTTTTATTTTTGAACGTCAGTTCACATTTGTAGGTAGATCATCAGTTTTAGAGCTAACATTAGCATGTTTAAAGTGATTTTCATGCTTCCAGGGGCCCAAAACACAAGATTTGTGGAATGGTTAAAAGTGCATGAAAATGGCCAATTTACTCACTCTGAGGTCTCAAAAAGTGTTTCTTCACCCCGGGAAGTGAATTAAATACCATTTGGAGGCATTTCATGTTCAAGCAAAAACAGGTGATTTTTGACAAAAGAGATAACACCCCCCCCATTACGTCATGCTGCAGAAAGGTGAAAAATTGTCCGTTTTCAAATGTTTTATTTTTGAAAGTCAGTTCACATTTGTAGGTAGATCATCAGTTTTAGAGCTAAAATTAGCATGTTTAAAGTGATTTTCATGCTTCCAGGGGCCCAAAACACAAGATTTGTGGAATGGTTAAAAGTGCATGAAAATGGCCAATTTACTCACTCTGAGGTCTCAAAAAGTGTTTCTTCACCCCGGGAAGTGAATTAAATACCATTTGGAGGCATTTCATGTTCAAGCAAAAACAGGTGATTTTTTACAAAAGAGATAACACCCCCCATTACGTCATGCTGCAGAAAGGTGAAAAATGGTCCGTTTTCAAATGTTTTATTTTTTAACGTCAGTTCACATTTGTAGGTAGATCATCAGTTTTAGAGCTAAAATTAGCATGTTTAAAGTGATTTTCATGCTTCCAGGGGCCCAAAACACAAGATTTGTGGAATGGTTAAAAGTGCATGAAAATGGCCAATTTATTCACTCTGAGGTCTCAAAAAGTGTTTCTTCACCCCGGGAAGTGAATTAAATACCATTTGGAGGCATTTAATGTTCAAGCAAAAACAGGTGATTTTTGACAAAAGTGATAACACCCCCCCATTACGTCATGCTTCAGAAAGGTGAAAAATGGTCCGTTTTCAAATGTTTTATTTTTGAACGTCAGTTCACATTTGTAGGTAGATCATCAGTTTTAGAGCTAAAATTAGCATGTTTAAAGTGATTTTCATGCTTCCAGGGGCCCGGGAAGTGAATTAAATACCATTTGGAGGCATTTAATGTTCAAGCAAAAACAGGTGATTTTTGACAAAAGAGATAACACCCCCCCATTACGTCATGCTGCAGAAAGGTGAAAAATGGTCCGTTTTCAAATGTTTTATTTTTTAACGTCAGTTCACATTTGTAGGTAGATCATCAGTTTTAGAGCTAAAATTAGCATGTTTAAAGTGATTTTCATGCTTCCAGGGGCCCGGGAAGTGAATGAAATACCATTTGGAGGCATTTAATGTTCAAGCAAAAACAGGTGATTTTTGACAAAAGAGATAACACCCCCCCATTACGTCATGCTGCAGAAAGGTGAAAAATGGTCAGTTTTCAAATGTTTTTTTTTTAACGTCAGTTCACATTTGTAGGTAGATCATCAGTTTTAGAGCTAAAATTAGCATGTTTAAAGTGATTTTCATGCTTCCAGGGCCCAAAACACAAGATTTGTGGAATGGTTAAAAGTGCATGAAAATGGCCAATTTACTCACTCTGAGGTCTCAAAAAGTGTTTCTTCACCACGGGAAGTGAATCAAATACCATTTGGAGGCATTTAATGTTCAAGCAAAAACAGGTGATTTTTGACAAAAGAGATAACACCCCCCCATTACGTCATGCTGCAGAAAGGTGAAAAATGGTCCGTTTTCAAATGTTTTATTTTTTAACGTCAGTTCACATTTGTAGGTAGATCATCAGTTTTAGAGCTAAAATTTGCATGTTTAAAGTGATTTTCATGCTTCCAGGGGCCCGGGAAGTGAATGAAATACCATTTGGAGGCATTTAATGTTCAAGCAAAAACAGGTGATTTTTGACAAAAGAGATAACACCCCCCCATTACGTCATGCTTCAGAAAGGTGAAAAATGGTCCGTTTTCAAATGTTTTATTTTTGAACGTCATTTCACATTTGTAGGTAGATCATCAGTTTTAGAGCTAAAATTAGCATGTTTAAAGTGATTTTCATGCTTCCAGGGGCCCCGGAAGTGAATTAAATACCATTTGGAGGCATTTAATGTTCAAGCAAAAACAGGTGATTTTTGACAAAAGAGATAACCACCCCCCCCATTACGTCATGCTTCAGAAAGGTGAAAAATGGTCCGTTTTCAAATGTTTTATTTTTGAACGTCAGTTCACATTTGTAGGTAGATCATCAGTTTTAGAGCTAAAATTAGCATGTTTAAAGTGATTTTCATGCTTCCAGGGGCCCGGGAAGTGAATTAAATACCATTTGGAGGCATTTAATGTTCAAGCAAAAACTGGTGATTTTTGACAAAAGAGATAACACCCCCCCATTACGTCATGCTGCAGAAAGGTGAAAAATGGTCCGTTTTCAAATGTTTTATTTTTGAACGTCAGTTCACATTTGTAGGTAGATCATCAGTTTTAGAGCTAAAATTAGCATGTTTAAAGTGATTTTCATGCTACCAGGGGCCCGGGAAGGTAATTAAATACCATTTGGAGGCATTTAATGTTCAAGCAAAAACAGGTGATTTTTGACAAAAGAGATAACACCCCCCCATTACGTCATGCTTCAGAAAGGTGAAAAATGGTCCGTTTTCAAATGTTTTATTTTTGAACGTCAGTTCACATTTGTAGGTAGATCATCAGTTTTAGAGCTAAAATTAGCATGTTTAAAGTGATTTTCATGCTACCAGGGGCCCGGGAAGTGAATTAAATACCATTTGGAGGCATTTAATGTTCAAGCAAAAACAGGTGATTTTTGACAAAAGAGATAACACCCCCCCCATTACGTCATGCTTCAGAAAGGTGAAAAATTGTCCGTTTTCAAATGTTTTATTTTTGAAAGTCAGTTCACATTTGTAGGTAGATCATCAGTTTTAGAGCTAAAATTAGCACGTTTAAAGTGATTTTCATGCTTCCAGGGGCCCGGGAAGTGAATTAAGTACCATTTGGAGGCATTTAATGTTCAAGCAAAAACAGGTGATTTTTGACAAAAGAGATAACACCCCCCCATTACGTCATGCTGCAGAAAGGTGAAAAATGGTCAGTTTTCAAATGTTTTTTTTTTTAACGTCAGTTCACATTTGTAGGTAGATCATCAGTTTTAGAGCTAAAATTAGCATGTTTAAAGTGATTTTCATGCTTCCAGGGGCCCAAAACACAAGATTTGTGGAATGGTTAAAAGTGCATGAAAATGGCCAATTTACTCACTCTGAGGTCTCAAAAAGTGTTTCTTCACCCCGGGAAGGGAATTAAATACCATTTGGAGGCATTTAATGTTCAAGCAAAAACAGGTGATTTTTGACAAAAGAGATAACACCCCCCATTACGTCATGCTTCAGAAAGGTGAAAAATGGTCCGTTTTCAAATGTTTTATTTTTGAACGTCAGTTCACATTTGTAGGTAGATCATCAGTTTTAGAGCTAAAATTAGCATGTTTAAAGTGATTTTCATGCTTCCAGGGGCCCGGGAAGTGAATTAAATACCATTTGGAGGCATTTAATGTTCAAGCAAAAACAGGTGATTTTTGACAAAAGAGATAACACCCCCCCATTACGTCATGCTTCAGAAAGGTGAAAAATTGTCAGTTTTCAAATGTTTTATTTTTGAAAGTCAGTTCACATTTGTAGGTAGATCATCAGTTTTAGAGCTAAAATTAGCATGTTTAAAGTGATTTTCATGCTTCCAGGGGCCCAAAACACAAGATTTGTGGAATGGTTAAAAGTGCATGAAAATGGACAATTTACTCACTCTGAGGTCTCAAAAAGTGTTTCTTCACCCCGGGAAGTGAATTAAATACCATTTGGAGGCATTTAATGTTCAAGCAAAAACAGGTGATTTTTGACAAAAGAGATAACACCCCCCCATTACGTCATGCTTCAGAAAGGTGAAAAATTGTCCGTTTTCAAATGTTTTATTTTTGAAAGTCAGTTCACATTTGTAGGTAGATCATCAGTTTTAGAGCTAAAATTAGCATGTTTAAAGTGATTTTCATGCTTCCAGGGGCCCGGGAAGTGAATTAAATACCATTTGGAGGCATTTAATGTTCAAGCAAAAACAGGTGATTTTTGACAAAAGAGTTAACACCCCCCCATTACGTCATGCTGCAGAAAGGTGAAAAATGATCCGTTTTCAAATGTTTTAATTTTTTAACGTCAGTTCACATTTGTAGGTAGATCATCAGTTTTAGAGCTAAAATTAGCATGTTTAAAGTGATTTTCATGCTTCCAGGGGCCCAAAACACAAGATTTGTGGAATGGTTAAAAGTGCATGAAAATGGCCAATTTACTCACTCTGAGGTCTCAAAAAGTGTTTCTTCACCCCGGGAAGTGAATTAAATACCATTTGGAGGCATTTAATGTTCAAGCAAAAACAGGTGATTTTTGACAAAAGAGATAACACCCCCCCATTACGTCATGCTGCAGAAAGGTGAAAAATGGTCCGTTTTCAAATGTTTTATTTTTGAACGTCAGTTCACATTTGTAGGTAGATCATCAGTTTTAGAGCTAAAATTAGCATGTTTAAAGTGATTTTCATGCTTCCAGGGGCCCGGGAAGTGAATTAAATACCATTTGGAGGCATTTAATGTTCAAGCAAAAACAGGTGATTTTTGACAAAAGAGATAACACCCCCCCATTACGTCATGCTTCAGAAAGGTAAAAAATTGTCAGTTTTCAAATGTTTTATTTTTGAAAGTCAGTTCACATTTGTAGGTAGATCATCAGTTTTAGAGCTAAAATTAGCCTGTTTAAAGTGATTTTCATGCTTCCAGGGGCCCAAAACACAAGATTTGTGGAATGGTTAAAAGTGCATGAAAATGGCCAATTTACTCACTCTGAGGTCTCAAAAAGTGTTTCTTCACCCCGGGAAGTGAATTAAATACCATTTGGAGGCATTTAATGTTCAAGCAAAAACAGGTGATTTTTGACAAAAGAGATAACACCCCCCCATTACGTCATGCTTCAGAAAGGTGAAAAATGGTCCGTTTTCAAATGTTTTATTTTTGAACGTCAGTTCACATTTGTAGGTAGATCATCAGTTTTAGAGCTAAAATTAGCATGTTTAAAGTGATTTTCATGCTTCCAGGGGCCCGGGAAGTGAATTAAATACCATTTGGAGGCATTTAATGTTCAAGCAAAAACAGGTGATTTTTGACAAAAGAGATAACACCCCCCCATTACGTCATGCTTCAGAAAGGTGAAAAATTGTCCATTTTCAAATGATTTATTTTTGAAAGTCAGTTCACATTTGTAGGTAGATCATCAGTTTTAGAGCTAAAATTAGCATGTTTAAAGTGATTTTCATGCTTCCAGGGGCCCGGGAAGTGAATTAAATACCATTTGGAGGCATTTAATGTTCAAGCAAAAACTGGTGATTTTTGACAAAAGAGTTAACACCCCCCCATTACGTCATGCTGCAGAAAGGTGAAAAATGGTCCGTTTTCAAATGTTTTATTTTTTAACGTCAGTTCACATTTGTAGGTAGATCATCAGTTTTAGAGCTAAAATTAGCATGTTTAAAGTGATTTTCATGCTTCCAGGGGCCCAAAACACAAGATTTGTGGAATGGTTAAAAGTGCATGAAAATGGCCAATTTACTCACTCTGAGGTCTCAAAAAGTGTTTCTTCACCCCGGGAAGTGAACTAAATACCATTTGGAGGCATTTA
The DNA here is from genome assembly GCF_964261635.1 of Lissotriton helveticus. NCBI lineage: Eukaryota > Metazoa > Chordata > Amphibia > Caudata > Salamandridae > Lissotriton > Lissotriton helveticus. The sequence goes on from NW_027611944.1 coordinate 14,989, forward strand.
ATGTTCAAGCAAAAACAGGTGATTTTTGACAAAAGAGATAACACCCCCCCATTACGTCATGCTGCAGAAAGGTGAAAAATGGTCCGTTTTCAAATGTTTTATTTTTTAACGTCAGTTCACATTTGTAGGTAGATCATCAGTTTTAGAGCTAATTTTAGTATGTTTAAAGTGATTTTCATGCTTCCAGGGGCCCAAAACACAAGATTTGTGGAATGGGTAAAAGTGCATGAAAATGGCCAATTTACTCACTCTGAGGTCTCAAAAAGTGTTTCTTCACCCCGGGATGGTAATTAAATACCATTTGGAGGCATTTAATGTTCAAGCTAAAACAGGTGATTTTTGACAAAAGAGATAACACCCCCCCATTACGTCATGCTTCAGAAAGGTGAAAAATGGTCCGTTTTCAAATGTTTTATTTTTGAACGTCAGTTCACATTTGTAGGTAGATCATCAGTTTTAGAGCTAAGATTAGCATGTTTAAAGTGATTTTCATGCTACCAGGGGCCCGGGAAGTGAATTAAATACCATTTGGAGGCATTTAATGTTCAAGCAAAAACAGGTGATTTTTGACAAAAGAGATAACACCCCCCCCATTACGTCATGCTTCAGAAAGGTGAAAAATTGTCCATTTTCAAATGTTTTATTTTTGAAAGTCAGTTCACATTTGTAGGTAGATCATCAGTTTTAGAGCTAAAATTAGCACGTTTAAAGTGATTTGCATGCTTCTAGGGGCCCAGGAAGTGAATTAAATACCATTTGGAGGCATTTAATGTTCAAGCAAAAACAGGTGATTTTTGACAAAAGAGATAACACCCCCCCATTACGTCATGCTGCAGAAAGGTGAAAAATGGTCCGTTTTCAAATGTTTTATTTTTTAACGTCAGTTCACATTTGTAGGTAGATCATCAGTTTTAGAGCTAAAATTAGCATGTTTAAAGTGATTTTCATGCTTCCAGGGGCCCAAAACACAAGATTTGTGGAATGGTTAAAAGTGCATGAAAATGGCCAATTTACTCACTCTGAGGTCTCAAAAAGTGTTTCTTCACCCCGGGAAGTGAATTAAATACCATTTGGAGGCATTTAATGTTCAAGCAAAAACAGGTGATTTTTGACAAAAGAGATAACACCCCCCCATTATGTCATGCTGCAGAAAGGTGAAAAATGGTCCGTTTTCAAATGTTTTATTTGTTAACGTCAGTTCACATTTGTAGGTAGATCATCAGTTTTAGAGCTAAAATTAGTATGTTTAAAGTGATTTTCATGCTTCCAGGGGCCCAAAACACAAGATTTGTGGAATGGTTAAAAGTGCATGAAAAAGGCCAATTTACTCACTCTGAGGTCTCAAAAAGTGTTTCTTCACCCCGGGAAGGTAATTAAATACCATTTGGAGGCATTTAATGTTCAAGCAAAAACAGGTGATTTTTGACAAAAGAGATAACACCCCCCCATTACGTCATGCTTCAGAAAGGTGAAAAATGGTCAGTTTTCAAATGTTTTATTTTTGAACGTCAGTTCACATTTGTAGGTAGATCATCAGTTTTAGAGCTAAAATTAGCATGTTTAAAGTGATTTTCATGCTACCAGGGGCCCGGGAAGTGAATTAAATACCATTTTGAGGCATTTAATGTTCAAGCAAAAACAGGTGATTTTTGACAAAAGAGATAACACCCCCCCATTACGTCATGCTTCAGAAAGGTGAAAAATTGTCAGTTTTCAAATGTTTTATTTTTGAAAGTCAGTTCACATTTGTAGGTAGATCATCAGTTTTACAGCTAAAATTAGCACGTTTAAAGTGATTTTCATGCTTCCAGGGGCCCGGGAAGTGAATTAAATACCATTTGGAGGCATTTAATGTTCAAGCAAAAACAGGTGATTTTTGACAAAAGAGATAACACCCCCCCCATTACGTCATGCTGCAGAAAGGTGAAAAATGGTCTGTTTTCAAATGTTTTATTTTTTAACGTCAGTTCACATTTGTAGGTAGATCATCAGTTTTAGAGCTAAAATTAGCATGTTTAAAGTGATTTTCATGCTTCCAGGGGCCCAAAACACAAGATTTGTGGAATGGTTAAAAGTGCATGAAAATGGCCAATTTACTCACTCTGAGGTCTCAAAAAGTGTTTCTTCACCCCGGGAAGGTAATTAAATACCATTTGGAGGCATTTAATGTTCAAGCAAAAACAGGTGATTTTTGACAAAAGAGATAACACCCCCCCCCCATTACGTCATGCTTCAGAAAGGTGAAAAATGGTCCGTTTTCAAATGTTTTATTTTTGAACGTCAGTTCACATTTGTAGGTAGATCATCAGTTTTAGAGCTAAAATTAGCATGTTTAAAGTGATTTTCATGCTTCCAGGGGCCCAAAACACAAGATTTGTGGAATGGTTAAAAGTGCATGAAAATGGCCAATTTACTCACTCTGAGGTCTCAAAAAGTGTTTCTTCACCCCGGGAAGGTAATTAAATACCATTTGGAGGCATTTAATGTTCAAGCAAAAACAGGTGATTTTTGACAAAAGAGATAACACCCCCCCCATTACGTCATGCTTCAGAAAGGTGAAAAATGGTCCGTTTTCAAATGTTTTATTTTTGAACGTCAGTTCACATTTGTAGGTAGATCATCAGTTTTAGAGCTAAAATTAGCATGTTTAAAGTGATTTTCATGCTTCCAGGGGCCCAAAACACAAGATTTGTGGAATGGTTAAAAGTGCATGAAAATGGCCAATTTACTCACTCTGAGGTCTCAAAAAGTGTTTCTTCACCCCGGGAAGTGAATTAAATACCATTTGGAGGCATTTCATGTTCAAGCAAAAACAGGTGATTTTTGACAAAAGAGATAACACCCCCCCATTACGTCATGCTGCAGAAAGGTGAAAAATTGTCCGTTTTCAAATGTTTTATTTTTGAAAGTCAGTTCACATTTGTAGGTAGATCATCAGTTTTAGAGCTAAAATTAGCATGTTTAAAGTGATTTTCATGCTTCCAGGGGCCCAAAACACAAGATTTGTGGAATGGTTAAAAGTGCATGAAAATGGCCAATTTACTCACTCTGAGGTCTCAAAAAGTGTTTCTTCACCCCGGGAAGGTAATTAAATACCATTTGGAGGCATTTAATGTTCAAGCAAAAACAGGTGATTTTTGACAAAAGAGATAACACCCCCCCCATTACGTCATGCTTCAGAAAGGTGAAAAATGGTCCGTTTTCAAATGTTTTATTTTTGAACGTCAGTTCACATTTGTAGGTAGATCATCAGTTTTAGAGCTAAAATTAGCATGTTTAAAGTGATTTTCATGCTTCCAGGGGCCCAAAACACAAGATTTGTGGAATGGTTAAAAGTGCATGAAAATGGCCAATTTACTCACTCTGAGGTCTCAAAAAGTGTTTCTTCACCCCGGGAAGTGAATTAAATACCATTTGGAGGCATTTCATGTTCAAGCAAAAACAGGTGATTTTTTACAAAAGAGATAACACCCCCCCATTACGTCATGCTGCAGAAAGGTGAAAAATGGTCCGTTTTCAAATGTTTTATTTTTTAACGTCAGTTCACATTTGTAGGTAGATCATCAGTTTTAGAGCTAAAATTAGCATGTTTAAAGTGATTTTCATGCTTCCAGGGGCCCAAAACACAAGATTTGTGGAATGGTTAAAAGTGCATGAAAATGGCCAATTTATTCACTCTGAGGTCTCAAAAAGTGTTTCTTCACCCCGGGAAGTGAATTAAATACCATTTGGAGGCATTTAATGTTCAAGCAAAAACAGGTGATTTTTGACAAAAGTGATAACACCCCCCCATTACGTCATGATTCAGAAAGGTGAAAAATGGTCCGTTTTCAAATGTTTTATTTTTGAACGTCAGTTCACATTTGTAGGTAGATCATCAGTTTTAGAGCTAAAATTAGCATGTTTAAAGTGATTTTCATGCTTCCAGGGGCCCGGGAAGTGAATGAAATACCATTTGGAGGCATTTAATGTTCAAGCAAAAACAGGTGATTTTTGACAAAAGAGATAACACCCCCCCATTACGTCATGCTGCAGAAAGGTGAAAAATGGTCCGTTTTCAAATGTTTTATTTTTTAACGTCAGTTCACATTTGTAGGTAGATCATCAGTTTTAGAGCTAAAATTAGCATGTTTAAAGTGATTTTCATGCTTCCAGGGGCCCGGGAAGTGAATGAAATACCATTTGGAGGCATTTAATGTTCAAGCAAAAACAGGTGATTTTTGACAAAAGAGATAACACCCCCCCATTACGTCATGCTGCAGAAAGGTGAAAAATGGTCAGTTTTCAAATGTTTTTTTTTTTAACGTCAGTTCACATTTGTAGGTAGATCATCAGTTTTAGAGCTAAAATTAGCATGTTTAAAGTGATTTTCATGCTTCCAGGGCCCAAAACACAAGATTTGTGGAATGGTTAAAAGTGCATGAAAATGGCCAATTTACTCACTCTGAGGTCTCAAAAAGTGTTTCTTCACCACGGGAAGTGAATCAAATACCATTTGGAGGCATTTAATGTTCAAGCAAAAACAGGTGATTTTTGACAAAAGAGATAACACCCCCCCATTACGTCATGCTGCAGAAAGGTGAAAAATGGTCCGTTTTCAAATGTTTTATTTTTTAACGTCAGTTCACATTTGTAGGTAGATCATCAGTTTTAGAGCTAAAATTTGCATGTTTAAAGTGATTTTCATGCTTCCAGGGCCCGGGAAGTGAATGAAATACCATTTGGAGGCATTTAATGTTCAAGCAAAAACAGGTGATTTTTGAAAAAAGAGATAACACCCCCCCATTACGTCATGCTTCAGAAAGGTGAAAAATGGTCCGTTTTCAAATGTTTTATTTTTGAACGTCATTTCACATTTGTAGGTAGATCATCAGTTTTAGAGCTAAAATTAGCATGTTTAAAGTGATTTTCATGCTTCCAGGGGCCCCGGAAGTGAATTAAATACCATTTGGAGGCATTTAATGTTCAAGCAAAAACAGGTGATTTTTGACAAAAGAGATAACCACCCCCCCCATTACGTCATGCTTCAGAAAGGTGAAAAATGGTCCGTTTTCAAATGTTTTATTTTTGAACGTCAGTTCACATTTGTAGGTAGATCATCAGTTTTAGAGCTAAAATTAGCATGTTTAAAGTGATTTTCATGCTTCCAGGGGCCCGGGAAGTGAATTAAATACCATTTGGAGGCATTTAATGTTCAAGCAAAAACTGGTGATTTTTGACAAAAGAGATAACACCCCCCCCCATTACGTCATGCTGCAGAAAGGTGAAAAATGGTCCGTTTTCAAATGTTTTATTTTTGAACGTCAGTTCACATTTGTAGGTAGATCATCAGTTTTAGAGCTAAAATTAGCATGTTTAAAGTGATTTTCATGCTACCAGGGGCCCGGGAAGTGAATTAAATACCATTTGGAGGCATTTAATGTTCAAGCAAAAACAGGTGATTTTTGACAAAAGAGATAACACCCCCCCCATTACGTCATGCTTCAGAAAGGTGAAAAATTGTCCGTTTTCAAATGTTTTATTTTTGAAAGTCAGTTCACATTTGTAGGTAGATCATCAGTTTTAGAGCTAAAATTAGCATGTTTAAAGTGATTTTCATGCTTCCAGGGGCCCAAAACACAAGATTTGTGGAATGGTTAAAAGTGCATGAAAATGGCCAATTTACTCACTCTGAGGTCTCAAAAAGTGTTTCTTCACCCGGGAAGGTAATTAAATACCATTTGGAGGCATTTAATGTTCAAGCTAAAACAGGTGATTTTTGACAAAAGAGATAACACCCGCCCATTACGTCATGCTTCAGAAAGGTGAAAAATGGTCCGTTTTCAAATGTTTTATTTTTGAACGTCAGTTCACATTTGTAGGTAGATCATCAGTTTTAGAGCTAAAATTAGCATGTTTAAAGTGATTTTCATGCTACCAGGGGCCCGGGAAGTGAATTAAATACCATTTTGAGGCATTTAATGTTCAAGCAAAAACAGGTGATTTTTACAAAAGAGATAACACCCCCCATTACGTCATGCTTCAGAAAGGTGAAAAATTGTCAGTTTTCAAATGTTTTATTTTTGAAAGTCAGTTCACATTTGTAGGTAGATCATCAGTTTTAGAGCTAAAATTAGCACGTTTAAAGTGATTTTCATGCTTCCAGGGGCCCGGGAAGTGAATTAAATACCATTTGGAGGCATTTAATGTTCAAGCAAAAACAGGTGATTTTTTACAAAAGAGATAACACCCCCCCATTACGTCATGCTGCAGAAATGTGAAAAATGGTCTGTTTTCAAATGTTTTATTTTTTAACGTCAGTTCACATTTGTAGGTAGATCATCAGTTTTAGAGCTAAAATTAGCATGTTTAAAGTGATTTTCATGCTTCCAGGGGCCCAAAACACAAGATTTGTGGAATGGTTAAAAGTGCATGAAAATGGCCAATTTACTCACTCTGAGGTCTCAAAAAGTGTTTCTTCACCCCGGGAAGTGAATTTAATACCATTTGGAGGCATTTAATGTTCAAGCAAAAACAGGTGATTTTTGACAAAAGAGATAACACCCCCCCATTACGTCATGCTGCAGAAAGGTGAAAAATGGTCCGTTTTCAAATGTTTTATTTTTTAACGTCAGTTCACATTTGTAGGTAGATCATCAGTTTTAGAGCTAAAATTAGCACGTTTAAAGTGATTTTCATGCTTCCAGGGGCCCGGGAAGTGAATTAAATACCATTTGGAGGCATTTAATGTTCAAGCAAAAACAGGTGATTTTTGACAAAAGAGATAACACCCCCCATTACGTCATGCTTCAGAAAGGTGAAAAATTGTCCGTTTTCAAATGTTTTATTTTTGAAAGTCAATTCACATTTGTAGGTAGATCATCAGTTTTAGAGCTAAAATTAGCATGTTTAAAGTGATTTTCATGCTTCCAGGGGCCCAAAACACAAGATTTGTGGAATGGTTAAAAGTGCATGAAAATGGCCAATTTACTCACTCTGAGGTCTCAAAAAGTGTTTCTTCACCCCTGGAAGGTAATTAAATACCATTTGGAGGCATTTAATGTTCAAGCAAAAACAGGTGATTTTTGACAAAAGAGATAACACCCCCCCATTACGTCATGCTTCAGAAAGGTGAAAAATGGTCCGTTTTCAAATGTTTTATTTTTGAACGTCAGTTCACATTTGTAGGTAGATCATCAGTTTTAGAGCTAAGATTAGCATGTTTAAAGTGATTTTCATGCTACCAGGGGCCCGGGAAGTGAATTAAATACCATTTGGAGGCATTTAATGTTCAAGCAAAAACAGGTGATTTTTGACAAAAGAGATAACACCCCCCCCATTACGTCATGCTTCAGAAAGGTGAAAAATTGTCCATTTTCAAATGTTTTATTTTTGAAAGTCAGTTCACATTTGTAGGTAGATCATCAGTTTTAGAGCTAAAATTAGCACGTTTAAAGTGATTTGCATGCTTTTAGGGGCCCAGGAAGTGAATTAAATACCATTTGGAGGCATTTAATGTTCAAGCAAAAACAGGTGATTTTTGACAAAAGAGATAACACCCCCCCATTACGTCATGCTGCAGAAAGGTGAAAAATGGTCCGTTTTCAAATGTTTTATTTTTTAACGTCAGTTCACATTTGTAGGTAGATCATCAGTTTTAGAGCTAAAATTAGTATGTTTAAAGTGATTTTCATGCTTCCAGGGGCCCAAAACACAAGATTTGTGGAATGGTTAAAAGTGCATGAAAATGGCCAATTTACTCACTCTGAGGTCTCAAAAAGTGTTTCTTCACCCCGGGAAGTGAATTAAATACCATTTGGAGGCATTTAATGTTCAAGCAAAAACAGGTGATTTTTGACAAAAGAGATAACACCCCCCCATTATGTCATGCTGCAGAAAGGTGAAAAATGGTCCGTTTTCAAATGTTTTATTTTTTAACGTCAGTTCACATTTGTAGGTAGATCATCAGTTTTAGAGCTAAAATTAGTATGTTTAAAGTGATTTTCATGCTTCCAGGGGCCCAAAACACAAGATTTGTGGAATGGTTAAAAGTGCATGAAAAAGGCCAATTTACTCACTCTGAGGTCTCAAAAAGTGTTTCTTCACCCCGGGAAGGTAATTAAATACCATTTGGAGGCATTTAATGTTCAAGCAAAAACAGGTGATTTTTGACAAAAGAGATAACACCCCCCCCATTACGTCATGCTTCAGAAAGGTGAAAAATGGTCCGTTTTCAAATGTTTTATTTTTGAACGTCAGTTCACATTTGTAGGTAGATCATCAGTTTTAGAGCTAAAATTAGCATGTTTAAAGTGATTTTCATGCTACCAGGGGCCCGGGAAGTGAATTAAATACCATTTTGAGGCATTTAATGTTCAAGCAAAAACAGGTGATTTTTGACAAAAGAGATAACACCCCCCCATTACGTCATGCTTCAGAAAGGTGAAAAATTGTCAGTTTTCAAATGTTTTATTTTTGAAAGTCAGTTCACATTTGTAGGTAGATCATCAGTTTTACAGCTAAAATTAGCACGTTTAAAGTGATTTTCATGCTTCCAGGGGCCCGGGAAGTGAATTAAATACCATTTGGAGGCATTTAATGTTCAAGCAAAAACAGGTGATTTTTGACAAAAGAGATAACACCCCCCCATTACGTCATGCTGCAGAAAGGTGAAAAATGGTCTGTTTTCAAATGTTTTATTTTTTAACGTCAGTTCACATTTGTAGGTAGATCATCAGTTTTAGAGCTAAAATTAGCATGTTTAAAGTGATTTTCATGCTTCCAGGGGCCCAAAACACAAGATTTGTGGAATGGTTAAAAGTGCATGAAAATGGCCAATTTACTCACTCTGAGGTCTCAAAAAGTGTTTCTTCACCCCGGGAAGGTAATTAAATACCATTTGGAGGCATTTAATGTTCAAGTAAAAACAGGTGATTTTTGACAAAAGAGATAACACCCCCCCCCCATTACGTCATGCTTCAGAAAGGTGAAAAATGGTCCGTTTTCAAATGTTTTATTTTTGAACGTCAGTTCACATTTGTAGGTAGATCATCAGTTTTAGAGCTAAAATTAGCATGTTTAAAGTGATTTTCATGCTTCCAGGGGCCCAAAACACAAGATTTGTGGAATGGTTAAAAGTGCATGAAAATGGCCAATTTACTCACTCTGAGGTCTCAAAAAGTGTTTCTTCACCCCGGGAAGGTAATTAAATACCATTTGGAGGCATTTAATGTTCAAGCAAAAACAGGTGATTTTTGACAAAAGAGATAACACCCCCCCCATTACGTCATGCTTCAGAAAGGTGAAAAATGGTCCGTTTTCAAATGTTTTATTTTTGAACGTCAGTTCACATTTGTAGGTAGATCATCAGTTTTAGAGCTAACATTAGCATGTTTAAAGTGATTTTCATGCTTCCAGGGGCCCAAAACACAAGATTTGTGGAATGGTTAAAAGTGCATGAAAATGGCCAATTTACTCACTCTGAGGTCTCAAAAAGTGTTTCTTCACCCCGGGAAGTGAATTAAATACCATTTGGAGGCATTTCATGTTCAAGCAAAAACAGGTGATTTTTGACAAAAGAGATAACACCCCCCCCATTACGTCATGCTGCAGAAAGGTGAAAAATTGTCCGTTTTCAAATGTTTTATTTTTGAAAGTCAGTTCACATTTGTAGGTAGATCATCAGTTTTAGAGCTAAAATTAGCATGTTTAAAGTGATTTTCATGCTTCCAGGGGCCCAAAACACAAGATTTGTGGAATGGTTAAAAGTGCATGAAAATGGCCAATTTACTCACTCTGAGGTCTCAAAAAGTGTTTCTTCACCCCGGGAAGTGAATTAAATACCATTTGGAGGCATTTCATGTTCAAGCAAAAACAGGTGATTTTTTACAAAAGAGATAACACCCCCCCATTACGTCATGCTGCAGAAAGGTGAAAAATGGTCCGTTTTCAAATGTTTTATTTTTTAACGTCAGTTCACATTTGTAGGTAGATCATCAGTTTTAGAGCTAAAATTAGCATGTTTAAAGTGATTTTCATGCTTCCAGGGGCCCAAAACACAAGATTTGTGGAATGGTTAAAAGTGCATGAAAATGGCCAATTTATTCACTCTGAGGTCTCAAAAAGTGTTTCTTCACCCCGGGAAGTGAATTAAATACCATTTGGAGGCATTTAATGTTCAAGCAAAAACAGGTGATTTTTGACAAAAGTGATAACACCCCCCCATTACGTCATGCTTCAGAAAGGTGAAAAATGGTCCGTTTTCAAATGTTTTATTTTTGAACGTCAGTTCACATTTGTAGGTAGATCATCAGTTTTAGAGCTAAAATTAGCATGTTTAAAGTGATTTTCATGCTTCCAGGGGCCCGGGAAGTGAATTAAATACCATTTGGAGGCATTTAATGTTCAAGCAAAAACAGGTGATTTTTGACAAAAGAGATAACACCCCCCCATTACGTCATGCTGCAGAAAGGTGAAAAATGGTCCGTTTTCAAATGTTTTATTTTTTAACGTCAGTTCACATTTGTAGGTAGATCATCAGTTTTAGAGCTAAAATTAGCATGTTTAAAGTGATTTTCATGCTTCCAGGGGCCCGGGAAGTGAATGAAATACCATTTGGAGGCATTTAATGTTCAAGCAAAAACAGGTGATTTTTGACAAAAGAGATAACACCCCCCCATTACGTCATGCTGCAGAAAGGTGAAAAATGGTCAGTTTTCAAATGTTTTTTTTTTAACGTCAGTTCACATTTGTAGGTAGATCATCAGTTTTAGAGCTAAAATTAGCATGTTTAAAGTGATTTTCATGCTTCCAGGGCCCAAAACACAAGATTTGTGGAATGGTTAAAAGTGCATGAAAATGGCCAATTTACTCACTCTGAGGTCTCAAAAAGTGTTTCTTCACCACGGGAAGTGAATCAAATACCATTTGGAGGCATTTAATGTTCAAGCAAAAACAGGTGATTTTTGACAAAAGAGATAACACCCCCCCATTACGTCATGCTGCAGAAAGGTGAAAAATGGTCCGTTTTCAAATGTTTTATTTTTTAACGTCAGTTCACATTTGTAGGTAGATCATCAGTTTTAGAGCTAAAATTTGCATGTTTAAAGTGATTTTCATGCTTCCAGGGGCCCGGGAAGTGAATGAAATACCATTTGGAGGCATTTAATGTTCAAGCAAAAACAGGTGATTTTTGACAAAAGAGATAACACCCCCCCATTACGTCATGCTTCAGAAAGGTGAAAAATGGTCCGTTTTCAAATGTTTTATTTTTGAACGTCATTTCACATTTGTAGGTAGATCATCAGTTTTAGAGCTAAAATTAGCATGTTTAAAGTGATTTTCATGCTTCCAGGGGCCCCGGAAGTGAATTAAATACCATTTGGAGGCATTTAATGTTCAAGCAAAAACAGGTGATTTTTGACAAAAGAGATAACCACCCCCCCCATTACGTCATGCTTCAGAAAGGTGAAAAATGGTCCGTTTTCAAATGTTTTATTTTTGAACGTCAGTTCACATTTGTAGGTAGATCATCAGTTTTAGAGCTAAAATTAGCATGTTTAAAGTGATTTTCATGCTTCCAGGGGCCCGGGAAGTGAATTAAATACCATTTGGAGGCATTTAATGTTCAAGCAAAAACTGGTGATTTTTGACAAAAGAGATAACACCCCCCCATTACGTCATGCTGCAGAAAGGTGAAAAATGGTCCGTTTTCAAATGTTTTATTTTTGAACGTCAGTTCACATTTGTAGGTAGATCATCAGTTTTAGAGCTAAAATTAGCATGTTTAAAGTGATTTTCATGCTACCAGGGGCCCGGGAAGTGAATTAAATACCATTTGGAGGCATTTAATGTTCAAGCAAAAACAGGTGATTTTTGACAAAAGAGATAACACCCCCCCATTACGTCATGCTTCAGAAAGGTGAAAAATTGTCCGTTTTCAAATGTTTTATTTTTGAAAGTCAGTTCACATTTGTAGGTAGATCCTCAGTTTAGAGCTAAAATTAGCATGTTTAAAGTGATTTTCATGCTTCCAGGGGCCCAAAACACAAGATTTGTGGAATGGTTAAAAGTGCATGAAAATGGCCAATTTACTCACTCTGAGGTCTCAAAAAGTGTTTCTTCACCCGGGAAGGTAATTAAATACCATTTGGAGGCATTTAATGTTCAAGCTAAAACAGGTGATTTTTGACAAAAGAGATAACACCCCCCCATTACGTCATGCTTCAGAAAGGTGAAAAATGGTCCGTTTTCAAATGTTTTATTTTTGAACGTCAGTTCACATTTGTAGGTAGATCATCAGTTTTAGAGCTAAAATTAGCATGTTTAAAGTGATTTTCATGCTACCAGGGGCCCGGGAAGTGAATTAAATACCATTTGGAGGCATTTAATGTTCAAGCAAAAACAGGTGATTTTTGACAAAAGAGATAACACCCCCCCATTACGTCATGCTGCAGAAAGGTGAAAAATGGTCCGTTTTCAAATGTTTTATTTTTTAACGTCAGTTCACATTTGTAGGTAGATCATCAGTTTTAGAGCTAAAATTAGCATGTTTAAAGTGATTTTCATGCTTCCAGGGGCCCGGGAAGTGAATGAAATACCATTTGGAGGCATTTAATGTTCAAGCAAAAACAGGTGATTTTTGACAAAAGAGATAACACCCCCCCATTACGTCATGCTGCAGAAAGGTGAAAAATGGTCAGTTTTCAAATGTTTTTTTTTTTAACGTCAGTTCACATTTGTAGGTAGATCATCAGTTTTAGAGCTAAAATTAGCATGTTTAAAGTGATTTTCATGCTTCCAGGGCCCAAAACACAAGATTTGTGGAATGGTAAAAAATGCATGAAAATGGCCAATTTACTCACTCTGAGGTCTCAAAAACTGTTATTTCACCACGGGAAGTGAATCAAATACCATTTGGAGGCATTTAATGTTCAAGCAAAAACAGGTGATTTTTGACAAAAGAGATAACACCCCCCCATTACGTCATGCTTCAGGAAGGTGAAAAATTGTCCGTTTTCAAATGTTTTATTTTTGAAAGTCAGTTCACATTTGTAGGTAGATCATCAGTTTTAGAGCTAAAATTAGCACGTTTAAAGTGATTTTCATGCTTCCAGGGGCCCGGGAAGTGAATTAAATACCATTTGGAGGCATTTAATGTTCAAGCAAAAACAGGTGATTTTTGACAAAAGAGATAACACCCCCCCATTACGTCATGCTTCAGAAAGGTGAAAAATTGTCCGTTTTCAAATGTTTTATTTTTGAAAGTCAATTCACATTTGTAGGTAGATCATCAGTTTTAGAGCTAAAATTAGCATGTTTAAAGTGATTTTCATGCTTCCAGGGGCCCAAAACACAAGATTTGTGGAATGGTTAAAAGTGCATGAAAATGGCCAATTTACTCACTCTGAGGTCTCAAAAAGTGTTTCTTCACCCCTGGAAGGTAATTAAATACCATTTGGAGGCATTTAATGTTCAAGCAAAAACAGGTGATTTTTGACAAAAGAGATAACACCCCCCCATTACGTCATGCTTCAGAAAGGTGAAAAATGGTCCGTTTTCAAATGTTTTATTTTTGAACGTCAGTTCACATTTGTAGGTAGATCATCAGTTTTAGAGCTAAGATTAGCATGTTTAAAGTGATTTTCATGCTACCAGGGGCCCGGGAAGTGAATTAAATACCATTTGGAGGCATTTAATGTTCAAGCAAAAACAGGTGATTTTTGACAAAAGAGATAACACCCCCCCCATTACGTCATGCTTCAGAAAGGTGAAAAATTGTCCATTTTCAAATGTTTTATTTTTGAAAGTCAGTTCACATTTGTAGGTAGATCATCAGTTTTAGAGCTAAAATTAGCACGTTTAAAGTGATTTGCATGCTTCTAGGGGCCCAGGAAGTGAATTAAATACCATTTGGAGGCATTTAATGTTCAAGCAAAAACAGGTGATTTTTGACAAAAGAGATAACACCCCCCCATTACGTCATGCTGCAGAAAGGTGAAAAATGGTCCGTTTTCAAATGTTTTATTTTTTAACGTCAGTTCACATTTGTAGGTAGAACATCAGTTTTAGAGCTAAAATTAGCATGTTTAAAGTGATTTTCATGCTTCCAGGGGCCCAAAACACAAGATTTGTGGAATGGTTAAAAGTGCATGAAAATGGCCAATTTACTCACTCTGAGGTCTCAAAAAGTGTTTCTTCACCCCGGGAAGTGAATTAAATACCATTTGGAGGCATTTAATGTTCAAGCAAAAACAGGTGATTTTTGACAAAAGAGATAACACCCCCCCATTATGTCATGCTGCAGAAAGGTGAAAAATGGTCCGTTTTCAAATGTTTTATTTGTTAACGTCAGTTCACATTTGTAGGTAGATCATCAGTTTTAGAGCTAAAATTAGTATGTTTAAAGTGATTTTCATGCTTCCAGGGGCCCAAAACACAAGATTTGTGGAATGGTTAAAAGTGCATGAAAAAGGCCAATTTACTCACTCTGAGGTCTCAAAAAGTGTTTCTTCACCCCGGGAAGGTAATTAAATACCATTTGGAGGCATTTAATGTTCAAGCAAAAACAGGTGATTTTTGACAAAAGAGATAACACCCCCCCATTACGTCATGCTTCAGAAAGGTGAAAAATGGTCCGTTTTCAAATGTTTTATTTTTGAACGTCAGTTCACATTTGTAGGTAGATCATCAGTTTTAGAGCTAAAATTAGCATGTTTAAAGTGATTTTCATGCTACCAGGGGCCCGGGAAGTGAATTAAATACCATTTTGAGGCATTTAATGTTCAAGCAAATACAGGTGATTTTTGACAAAAGAGATAACACCCCCCCATTACGTCATGCTTCAGAAAGGTGAAAAATTGTCAGTTTTCAAATGTTTTATTTTTGAAAGTCAGTTCACATTTGTAGGTAGATCATCAGTTTTACAGCTAAAATTAGCACGTTTAAAGTGATTTTCATGCTTCCAGGGGCCCGGGAAGTGAATTAAATACCATTTGGATGCATTTAATGTTCAAGCAAAAACAGGTGATTTTTGACAAAAGAGATAACACCCCCCCCATTACGTCATGCTGCAGAAAGGTGAAAAATGGTCTGTTTTCAAATGTTTTATTTTTTAACGTCAGTTCACATTTGTAGGTAGATCATCAGTTTTAGAGCTAAAATTAGCATGTTTAAAGTGATTTTCATGCTTCCAGGGGCCCAAAACACAAGATTTGTGGAATGGTTAAAAGTGCATGAAAATGGCCAATTTACTCACTCTGAGGTCTCAAAAAGTGTTTCTTCACCCCGGGAAGGTAATTAAATACCATTTGGAGGCATTTAATGTTCAAGCAAAAACAGGTGATTTTTGACAAAAGAGATAACACCCCCCCCCCCATTACGTCATGCTTCAGAAAGGTGAAAAATGGTCCGTTTTCAAATGTTTTATTTTTGAACGTCAGTTCACATTTGTAGGTAGATCATCAGTTTTAGAGCTAAAATTAGCATGTTTAAAGTGATTTTCATGCTTCCAGGGGCCCAAAACACAAGATTTGTGGAATGGTTAAAAGTGCATGAAAATGGCCAATTTACTCACTCTGAGGTCTCAAAAAGTGTTTCTTCACCCCGGGAAGGTAATTAAATACCATTTGGAGGCATTTAATGTTCAAGCAAAAACAGGTGATTTTTGACAAAAGAGATAACACCCCCCCCATTACGTCATGCTTCAGAAAGGTGAAAAATGGTCCGTTTTCAAATGTTTTATTTTTGAACGTCAGTTCACATTTGTAGGTAGATCATCAGTTTTAGAGCTAAAATTAGCATGTTTAAAGTGATTTTCATGCTTCCAGGGGCCCAAAACACAAGATTTGTGGAATGGTTAAAAGTGCATGAAAATGGCCAATTTACTCACTCTGAGGTCTCAAAAAGTGTTTCTTCACCCCGGGAAGTGAATTAAATACCATTTGGAGGCATTTCATGTTCAAGCAAAAACAGGTGATTTTTGACAAAAGAGATAACACCCCCCCATTACGTCATGCTGCAGAAAGGTGAAAAATTGTCCGTTTTCAAATGTTTTATTTTTGAAAGTCAGTTCACATTTGTAGGTAGATCATCAGTTTTAGAGCTAAAATTAGCATGTTTAAAGTGATTTTCATGCTTCCAGGGGCCCAAAACACAAGATTTGTGGAATGGTTAAAAGTGCATGAAAATGGCCAATTTACTCACTCTGAGGTCTCAAAAAGTGTTTCTTCACCCCGGGAAGGTAATTAAATACCATTTGGAGGCATTTAATGTTCAAGCAAAAACAGGTGATTTTTGACAAAAGAGATAACACCCCCCCCATTACGTCATGCTTCAGAAAGGTGAAAAATGGTCCGTTTTCAAATGTTTTATTTTTGAACGTCAGTTCACATTTGTAGGTAGATCATCAGTTTTAGAGCTAAAATTAGCATGTTTAAAGTGATTTTCATGCTTCCAGGGGCCCAAAACACAAGATTTGTGGAATGGTTAAAAGTGCATGAAAATGGCCAATTTACTCACTCTGAGGTCTCAAAAAGTGTTTCTTCACCCCGGGAAGTGAATTAAATACCATTTGGAGGCATTTCATGTTCAAGCAAAAACAGGTGATTTTTTACAAAAGAGATAACACCCCCCCATTACGTCATGCTGCAGAAAGGTGAAAAATGGTCCGTTTTCAAATGTTTTATTTTTTAACGTCAGTTCACATTTGTAGGTAGATCATCAGTTTTAGAGCTAAAATTAGCATGTTTAAAGTGATTTTCATGCTTCCAGGGGCCCAAAACACAAGATTTGTGGAATGGTTAAAAGTGCATGAAAATGGCCAATTTACTCACTCTGAGGTCTCAAAAAGTGTTTCTTCACCCCTGGAAGGTAATTAAATACCATTTGGAGGCATTTAATGTTCAAGCAAAAACAGGTGATTTTTGACAAAAGAGATAACACCCCCCCATTACGTCATGCTTCAGAAAGGTGAAAAATGGTCCGTTTTCAAATGTTTTATTTTTGAACGTCAGTTCACATTTGTAGGTAGATCATCAGTTTTAGAGCTAAGATTAGCATGTTTAAAGTGATTTTCATGCTACCAGGGGCCCGGGAAGTGAATTAAATACCATTTGGAGGCATTTAATGTTCAAGCAAAAACAGGTGATTTTTGACAAAAGAGATAACACCCCCCCCATTACGTCATGCTTCAGAAAGGTGAAAAATTGTCCATTTTCAAATGTTTTATTTTTGAAAGTCAGTTCACATTTGTAGGTAGATCATCAGTTTTAGAGCTAAAATTAGCACGTTTAAAGTGATTTGCATGCTTCTAGGGGCCCAGGAAGTGAATTAAATACCATTTGGAGGCATTTAATGTTCAAGCAAAAACAGGTGATTTTTGACAAAAGAGATAACACCCCCCCATTACGTCATGCTGCAGAAAGGTGAAAAATGGTCCGTTTTCAAATGTTTTATTTTTTAACGTCAGTTCACATTTGTAGGTAGAACATCAGTTTTAGAGCTAAAATTAGCATGTTTAAAGTGATTTTCATGCTTCCAGGGGCCCAAAACACAAGATTTGTGGAATGGTTAAAAGTGCATGAAAATGGCCAATTTACTCACTCTGAGGTCTCAAAAAGTGTTTCTTCACCCCGGGAAGTGAATTAAATACCATTTGGAGGCATTTAATGTTCAAGCAAAAACAGGTGATTTTTGACAAAAGAGATAACACCCCCCCATTATGTCATGCTGCAGAAAGGTGAAAAATGGTCCGTTTTCAAATGTTTTATTTGTTAACGTCAGTTCACATTTGTAGGTAGATCATCAGTTTTAGAGCTAAAATTAGTATGTTTAAAGTGATTTTCATGCTTCCAGGGGCCCAAAACACAAGATTTGTGGAATGGTTAAAAGTGCATGAAAAAGGCCAATTTACTCACTCTGAGGTCTCAAAAAGTGTTTCTTCACCCCGGGAAGGTAATTAAATACCATTTGGAGGCATTTAATGTTCAAGCAAAAACAGGTGATTTTTGACAAAAGAGATAACACCCCCCCATTACGTCATGCTTCAGAAAGGTGAAAAATGGTCCGTTTTCAAATGTTTTATTTTTGAACGTCAGTTCACATTTGTAGGTAGATCATCAGTTTTAGAGCTAAAATTAGCATGTTTAAAGTGATTTTCATGCTACCAGGGGCCCGGGAAGTGAATTAAATACCATTTTGAGGCATTTAATGTTCAAGCAAATACAGGTGATTTTTGACAAAAGAGATAACACCCCCCCATTACGTCATGCTTCAGAAAGGTGAAAAATTGTCAGTTTTCAAATGTTTTATTTTTGAAAGTCAGTTCACATTTGTAGGTAGATCATCAGTTTTACAGCTAAAATTAGCACGTTTAAAGTGATTTTCATGCTTCCAGGGGCCCGGGAAGTGAATTAAATACCATTTGGATGCATTTAATGTTCAAGCAAAAACAGGTGATTTTTGACAAAAGAGATAACACCCCCCCCATTACGTCATGCTGCAGAAAGGTGAAAAATGGTCTGTTTTCAAATGTTTTATTTTTTAACGTCAGTTCACATTTGTAGGTAGATCATCAGTTTTAGAGCTAAAATTAGCATGTTTAAAGTGATTTTCATGCTTCCAGGGGCCCAAAACACAAGATTTGTGGAATGGTTAAAAGTGCATGAAAATGGCCAATTTACTCACTCTGAGGTCTCAAAAAGTGTTTCTTCACCCCGGGAAGGTAATTAAATACCATTTGGAGGCATTTAATGTTCAAGCAAAAACAGGTGATTTTTGACAAAAGAGATAACACCCCCCCCCCCATTACGTCATGCTTCAGAAAGGTGAAAAATGGTCCGTTTTCAAATGTTTTATTTTTGAACGTCAGTTCACATTTGTAGGTAGATCATCAGTTTTAGAGCTAAAATTAGCATGTTTAAAGTGATTTTCATGCTTCCAGGGGCCCAAAACACAAGATTTGTGGAATGGTTAAAAGTGCATGAAAATGGCCAATTTACTCACTCTGAGGTCTCAAAAAGTGTTTCTTC
The DNA here is from genome assembly GCF_964261635.1 of Lissotriton helveticus. Classification (NCBI taxonomy): domain Eukaryota; kingdom Metazoa; phylum Chordata; class Amphibia; order Caudata; family Salamandridae; genus Lissotriton; species Lissotriton helveticus. The sequence goes on from NW_027611944.1 coordinate 33,996, forward strand.
ACCCCGGGAAGGTAATTAAATACCATTTGGAGGCATTTAATGTTCAAGCAAAAACAGGTGATTTTTGACAAAAGAGATAACACCCCCCCCATTACGTCATGCTTCAGAAAGGTGAAAAATGGTCCGTTTTCAAATGTTTTATTTTTGAACGTCAGTTCACATTTGTAGGTAGATCATCAGTTTTAGAGCTAAAATTAGCATGTTTAAAGTGATTTTCATGCTTCCAGGGGCCCAAAACACAAGATTTGTGGAATGGTTAAAAGTGCATGAAAATGGCCAATTTACTCACTCTGAGGTCTCAAAAAGTGTTTCTTCACCCCGGGAAGTGAATTAAATACCATTTGGAGGCATTTCATGTTCAAGCAAAAACAGGTGATTTTTGACAAAAGAGATAACACCCCCCCATTACGTCATGCTGCAGAAAGGTGAAAAATTGTCCGTTTTCAAATGTTTTATTTTTGAAAGTCAGTTCACATTTGTAGGTAGATCATCAGTTTTAGAGCTAAAATTAGCATGTTTAAAGTGATTTTCATGCTTCCAGGGGCCCAAAACACAAGATTTGTGGAATGGTTAAAAGTGCATGAAAATGGCCAATTTACTCACTCTGAGGTCTCAAAAAGTGTTTCTTCACCCCGGGAAGGTAATTAAATACCATTTGGAGGCATTTAATGTTCAAGCAAAAACAGGTGATTTTTGACAAAAGAGATAACACCCCCCCCATTACGTCATGCTTCAGAAAGGTGAAAAATGGTCCGTTTTCAAATGTTTTATTTTTGAACGTCAGTTCACATTTGTAGGTAGATCATCAGTTTTAGAGCTAAAATTAGCATGTTTAAAGTGATTTTCATGCTTCCAGGGGCCCAAAACACAAGATTTGTGGAATGGTTAAAAGTGCATGAAAATGGCCAATTTACTCACTCTGAGGTCTCAAAAAGTGTTTCTTCACCCCGGGAAGTGAATTAAATACCATTTGGAGGCATTTCATGTTCAAGCAAAAACAGGTGATTTTTTACAAAAGAGATAACACCCCCCCATTACGTCATGCTGCAGAAAGGTGAAAAATGGTCCGTTTTCAAATGTTTTATTTTTTAACGTCAGTTCACATTTGTAGGTAGATCATCAGTTTTAGAGCTAAAATTAGCATGTTTAAAGTGATTTTCATGCTTCCAGGGGCCCAAAACACAAGATTTGTGGAATGGTTAAAAGTGCATGAAAATGGCCAATTTACTCACTCTGAGGTCTCAAAAAGTGTTTCTTCACCCCGGGAAGTGAATTAAATACCATTTTGAGGCATTTAATGTTCAAGCAAAAACAGGTGATTTTTTACAAAAGAGATAACACCCCCCATTACGTCATGCTTCAGAAAGGTGAAAAATTGTCAGTTTTCAAATGTTTTATTTTTGAAAGTCAGTTCACGTTTGTAGGTAGATCATCAGTTTTAGAGCTAAAATTAGCACGTTTAAAGTGATTTTCATGCTTCCAGGGGCCCGGGAAGTGAATTAAATACCATTTGGAGGCATTTAATGTTCAAGCAAAAACAGGTGATTTTTTACAAAAGAGATAACACCCCCCCATTACGTCATGCTGCAGAAATGTGAAAAATGGTCTGTTTTCAAATGTTTTATTTTTTAACGTCAGTTCACATTTGTAGGTAGATCATCAGTTTTAGAGCTAAAATTAGCATGTTTAAAGTGATTTTCATGCTTCCAGGGGCCCAAAACACAAGATTTGTGGAATGGTTAAAAGTGCATGAAAATGGCCAATTTACTCACTCTGAGGTCTCAAAAAGTGTTTCTTCACCCCGGGAAGTGAATTTAATACCATTTGGAGGCATTTAATGTTCAAGCAAAAACAGGTGATTTTTGACAAAAGAGATAACACCCCCCCATTACGTCATGCTGCAGAAAGGTGAAAAATGGTCCGTTTTCAAATGTTTTATTTTTTAACGTCAGTTCACATTTGTAGGTAGATCATCAGTTTTAGAGCTAAAATTAGCACGTTTAAAGTGATTTTCATGCTTCCAGGGGCCCGGGAAGTGAATTAAATACCATTTGGAGGCATTTAATGTTCAAGCAAAAACAGGTGATTTTTGACAAAAGAGATAACACCCCCCATTACGTCATGCTTCAGAAAGGTGAAAAATTGTCCGTTTTCAAATGTTTTATTTTTGAAAGTCAATTCACATTTGTAGGTAGATCATCAGTTTTAGAGCTAAAATTAGCATGTTTAAAGTGATTTTCATGCTTCCAGGGGCCCAAAACACAAGATTTGTGGAATGGTTAAAAGTGCATGAAAATGGCCAATTTACTCACTCTGAGGTCTCAAAAAGTGTTTCTTCACCCCTGGAAGGTAATTAAATACCATTTGGAGGCATTTAATGTTCAAGCAAAAACAGGTGATTTTTGACAAAAGAGATAACACCCCCCCATTACGTCATGCTTCAGAAAGGTGAAAAATGGTCCGTTTTCAAATGTTTTATTTTTGAACGTCAGTTCACATTTGTAGGTAGATCATCAGTTTTAGAGCTAAGATTAGCATGTTTAAAGTGATTTTCATGCTACCAGGGGCCCGGGAAGTGAATTAAATACCATTTGGAGGCATTTAATGTTCAAGCAAAAACAGGTGATTTTTGACAAAAGAGATAACACCCCCCCCATTACGTCATGCTTCAGAAAGGTGAAAAATTGTCCATTTTCAAATGTTTTATTTTTGAAAGTCAGTTCACATTTGTAGGTAGATCATCAGTTTTAGAGCTAAAATTAGCACGTTTAAAGTGATTTGCATGCTTTTAGGGGCCCAGGAAGTGAATTAAATACCATTTGGAGGCATTTAATGTTCAAGCAAAAACAGGTGATTTTTGACAAAAGAGATAACACCCCCCCATTACGTCATGCTGCAGAAAGGTGAAAAATGGTCCGTTTTCAAATGTTTTATTTTTTAACGTCAGTTCACATTTGTAGGTAGATCATCAGTTTTAGAGCTAAAATTAGCATGTTTAAAGTGATTTTCATGCTTCCAGGGGCCCAAAACACAAGATTTGTGGAATGGTTAAAAGTGCATGAAAATGGCCAATTTACTCACTCTGAGGTCTCAAAAAGTGTTTCTTCACCCCGGGAAGTGAATTAAATACCATTTGGAGGCATTTAATGTTCAAGCAAAAACAGGTGATTTTTGACAAAAGAGATAACACCCCCCCATTATGTCATGCTGCAGAAAGGTGAAAAATGGTCCGTTTTCAAATGTTTTATTTTTTAACGTCAGTTCACATTTGTAGGTAGATCATCAGTTTTAGAGCTAAAATTAGTATGTTTAAAGTGATTTTCATGCTTCCAGGGGCCCAAAACACAAGATTTGTGGAATGGTTAAAAGTGCATGAAAATGGCCAATTTACTCACTCTGAGGTCTCAAAAAGTGTTTCTTCACCCCGGGAAGGTAATTAAATACCATTTGGAGGCATTTAATGTTCAAGCAAAAACAGGTGATTTTTGACAAAAGAGATAACACCCCCCCCCATTACGTCATGCTTCAGAAAGGTGAAAAATGGTCCGTTTTCAAATGTTTTATTTTTGAACGTCAGTTCACATTTGTAGGTAGATCATCAGTTTTAGAGCTAAAATTAGCATGTTTAAAGTGATTTTCATGCTACCAGGGGCCCGGGAAGTGAATTAAATACCATTTTGAGGCATTTAATGTTCAAGCAAAAACAGGTGATTTTTGACAAAAGAGATAACACCCCCCCATTACGTCATGCTTCAGAAAGGTGAAAAATTGTCAGTTTTCAAATGTTTTATTTTTGAAAGTCAGTTCACATTTGTAGGTAGATCATCAGTTTTACAGCTAAAATTAGCACGTTTAAAGTGATTTTCATGCTTCCAGGGGCCCGGGAAGTGAATTAAATACCATTTGGAGGCATTTAATGTTCAAGCAAAAACAGGTGATTTTTGACAAAAGAGATAACACCCCCCATTACGTCATGCTGCAGAAAGGTGAAAAATGGTCTGTTTTCAAATGTTTTATTTTTTAACGTCAGTTCACATTTGTAGGTAGATCATCAGTTTTAGAGCTAAAATTAGCATGTTTAAAGTGATTTTCATGCTTCCAGGGGCCCAAAACACAAGATTTGTGGAATGGTTAAAAGTGCATGAAAATGGCCAATTTACTCACTCTGAGGTCTCAAAAAGTGTTTCTTCACCCCGGGAAGGTAATTAAATACCATTTGGAGGCATTTAATGTTCAAGCAAAAACAGGTGATTTTTGACAAAAGAGATAACACCCCCCCCCCATTACGTCATGCTTCAGAAAGGTGAAAAATGGTCCGTTTTCAAATGTTTTATTTTTGAACGTCAGTTCACATTTGTAGGTAGATCATCAGTTTTAGAGCTAAAATTAGCATGTTTAAAGTGATTTTCATGCTTCCAGGGGCCCAAAACACAAGATTTGTGGAATGGTTAAAAGTGCATGAAAATGGCCAATTTACTCACTCTGAGGTCTCAAAAAGTGTTTCTTCACCCCGGGAAGGTAATTAAATACCATTTGGAGGCATTTAATGTTCAAGCAAAAACAGGTGATTTTTGACAAAAGAGATAACACCCCCCCCATTACGTCATGCTTCAGAAAGGTGAAAAATGGTCCGTTTTCAAATGTTTTATTTTTGAACGTCAGTTCACATTTGTAGGTAGATCATCAGTTTTAGAGCTAAAATTAGCATGTTTAAAGTGATTTTCATGCTTCCAGGGGCCCAAAACACAAGATTTGTGGAATGGTTAAAAGTGCATGAAAATGGCCAATTTACTCACTCTGAGGTCTCAAAAAGTGTTTCTTCACCCCGGGAAGTGAATTAAATACCATTTGGAGGCATTTCATGTTCAAGCAAAAACAGGTGATTTTTGACAAAAGAGATAACACCCCCCCCATTACGTCATGCTGCAGAAAGGTGAAAAATTGTCCGTTTTCAAATGTTTTATTTTTGAAAGTCAGTTCACATTTGTAGGTAGATCATCAGTTTTAGAGCTAAAATTAGCATGTTTAAAGTGATTTTCATGCTTCCAGGGGCCCAAAACACAAGATTTGTGGAATGGTTAAAAGTGCATGAAAATGGCCAATTTACTCACTCTGAGGTCTCAAAAAGTGTTTCTTCACCCCGGGAAGTGAATTAAATACCATTTGGAGGCATTTCATGTTCAAGCAAAAACAGGTGATTTTTTACAAAAGAGATAACACCCCCCCATTACGTCATGCTTCAGAAAGGTGAAAAATGGTCCGTTTTCAAATGTTTTATTTTTGAACGTCAGTTCACATTTGTAGGTAGATCATCAGTTTTAGAGCTAAAATTAGCATGTTTAAAGTGATTTTCATGCTTCCAGGGGCCCAAAACACAAGATTTGTGGAATGGTTAAAAGTGCATGAAAATGGCCAATTTATTCACTCTGAGGTCTCAAAAAGTGTTTCTTCACCCCGGGAAGTGAATTAAATACCATTTGGAGGCATTTAATGTTCAAGCAAAAACAGGTGATTTTTGACAAAAGTGATAACACCCCCCCATTACGTCATGCTTCAGAAAGGTGAAAAATGGTCCGTTTTCAAATGTTTTATTTTTGAACGTCAGTTCACATTTGTAGGTAGATCATCAGTTTTAGAGCTAAAATTAGCATGTTTAAAGTGATTTTCATGCTTCCAGGGGCCCGGGAAGTGAATGAAATACCATTTGGAGGCATTTAATGTTCAAGCAAAAACAGGTGATTTTTGACAAAAGAGATAACACCCCCCCATTACGTCATGCTGCAGAAAGGTGAAAAATGGTCAGTTTTCAAATGTTTTTTTTTTTAACGTCAGTTCACATTTGTAGGTAGATCATCAGTTTTAGAGCTAAAATTAGCATGTTTAAAGTGATTTTCATGCTTCCAGGGCCCAAAACACAAGATTTGTGGAATGGTTAAAAGTGCATGAAAATGGCCAATTTACTCACTCTGAGGTCTCAAAAAGTGTTTCTTCACCACGGGAAGTGAATCAAATACCATTTGGAGGCATTTAATGTTCAAGCAAAAACAGGTGATTTTTGACAAAAGAGATAACACCCCCCCATTACGTCATGCTGCAGAAAGGTGAAAAATGGTCCGTTTTCAAATGTTTTATTTTTTAACGTCAGTTCACATTTGTAGGTAGATCATCAGTTTTAGAGCTAAAATTTGCATGTTTAAAGTGATTTTCATGCTTCCAGGGGCCCGGGAAGTGAATGAAATACCATTTGGAGGCATTTAATGTTCAAGCAAAAACAGGTGATTTTTTAAAAAAGAGATAACACCCCCCCATTACGTCATGCTTCAGAAAGGTGAAAAATGGTCCGTTTTCAAATGTTTTATTTTTGAACGTCATTTCACATTTGTAGGTAGATCATCAGTTTTAGAGCTAAAATTAGCATGTTTAAAGTGATTTTCATGCTTCCAGGGGCCCCGGAAGTGAATTAAATACCATTTGGAGGCATTTAATGTTCAAGCAAAAACAGGTGATTTTTGACAAAAGAGATAACCACCCCCCCCATTACGTCATGCTTCAGAAAGGTGAAAAATGGTCCGTTTTCAAATGTTTTATTTTTGAACGTCAGTTCACATTTGTAGGTAGATCATCAGTTTTAGAGCTAAAATTAGCATGTTTAAAGTGATTTTCATGCTTCCAGGGGCCCGGGAAGTGAATTAAATACCATTTGGAGGCATTTAATGTTCAAGCAAAAACTGGTGATTTTTGACAAAAGAGATAACACCCCCCCCATTACGTCATGCTGCAGAAAGGTGAAAAATGGTCCGTTTTCAAATGTTTTATTTTTGAACGTCAGTTCACATTTGTAGGTAGATCATCAGTTTTAGAGCTAAAATTAGCATGTTTAAAGTGATTTTCATGCTACCAGGGGCCCGGGAAGTGAATTAAATACCATTTGGAGGCATTTAATGTTCAAGCAAAAACAGGTGATTTTTGACAAAAGAGATAACACCCCCCCATTACGTCATGCTTCAGAAAGGTGAAAAATTGTCCGTTTTCAAATGTTTTATTTTTGAAAGTCAGTTCACATTTGTAGGTAGATCCTCAGTTTAGAGCTAAAATTAGCATGTTTAAAGTGATTTTCATGCTTCCAGGGGCCCAAAACACAAGATTTGTGGAATGGTTAAAAGTGCATGAAAATGGCCAATTTACTCACTCTGAGGTCTCAAAAAGTGTTTCTTCACCCGGGAAGGTAATTAAATACCATTTGGAGGCATTTAATGTTCAAGCTAAAACAGGTGATTTTTGACAAAAGAGATAACACCCCCCCATTACGTCATGCTTCAGAAAGGTGAAAAATGGTCCGTTTTCAAATGTTTTATTTTTGAACGTCAGTTCACATTTGTAGGTAGATCATCAGTTTTAGAGCTAAAATTAGCATGTTTAAAGTGATTTTCATGCTACCAGGGGCCCGGGAAGTGAATTAAATACCATTTTGAGGCATTTAATGTTCAAGCAAAAACAGGTGATTTTTTACAAAAGAGATAACACCCCCCATTACGTCATGCTTCAGAAAGGTGAAAAATGGTCCGTTTTCAAATGTTTTATTTTTTAACGTCAGTTCACATTTGTAGGTAGATCATCAGTTTTAGAGCTAAAATTAGCATGTTTAAAGTGATTTTCATGCTTCCAGGGGCCCGGGAAGTGAATGAAATACCATTTGGAGGCATTTAATGTTCAAGCAAAAACAGGTGATTTTTGACAAAAGAGATAACACCCCCCCATTACGTCATGCTGCAGAAAGGTGAAAAATGGTCAGTTTTCAAATGTTTTTTTTTTTAACGTCAGTTCACATTTGTAGGTAGATCATCAGTTTTAGAGCTAAAATTAGCATGTTTAAAGTGATTTTCATGCTTCCAGGGCCCAAAACACAAGATTTGTGGAATGGTTAAAAGTGCATGAAAATGGCCAATTTACTCACTCTGAGGTCTCAAAAAGTGTTTCTTCACCACGGGAAGTGAATCAAATACCATTTGGAGGCATTTAATGTTCAAGCAAAAACAGGTGATTTTTGACAAAAGAGATAACACCCCCCCATTACGTCATGCTGCAGAAAGGTGAAAAATGGTCCGTTTTCAAATGTTTTATTTTTTAACGTCAGTTCACATTTGTAGGTAGATCATCAGTTTTAGAGCTAAAATTTGCATGTTTAAAGTGATTTTCATGCTTCCAGGGGCCCGGGAAGTGAATGAAATACCATTTGGAGGCATTTAATGTTCAAGCAAAAACAGGTGATTTTTGACAAAAGAGATAACACCCCCCCATTACGTCATGCTTCAGAAAGGTGAAAAATGGTCCGTTTTCAAATGTTTTATTTTTGAACGTCATTTCACATTTGTAGGTAGATCATCAGTTTTAGAGCTAAAATTAGCATGTTTAAAGTGATTTTCATGCTTCCAGGGGCCCCGGAAGTGAATTAAATACCATTTGGAGGCATTTAATGTTCAAGCAAAAACAGGTGATTTTTGACAAAAGAGATAACCACCCCCCCCATTACGTCATGCTTCAGAAAGGTGAAAAATGGTCCGTTTTCAAATGTTTTATTTTTGAACGTCAGTTCACATTTGTAGGTAGATCATCAGTTTTAGAGCTAAAATTAGCATGTTTAAAGTGATTTTCATGCTTCCAGGGGCCCGGGAAGTGAATTAAATACCATTTGGAGGCATTTAATGTTCAAGCAAAAACTGGTGATTTTTGACAAAAGAGATAACACCCCCCCCATTACGTCATGCTGCAGAAAGGTGAAAAATGGTCCGTTTTCAAATGTTTTATTTTTGAACGTCAGTTCACATTTGTAGGTAGATCATCAGTTTTAGAGCTAAAATTAGCATGTTTAAAGTGATTTTCATGCTACCAGGGGCCCGGGAAGTGAATTAAATACCATTTGGAGGCATTTAATGTTCAAGCAAAAACAGGTGATTTTTGACAAAAGAGATAACACCCCCCCATTACGTCATGCTTCAGAAAGGTGAAAAATTGTCCGTTTTCAAATGTTTTATTTTTGAAAGTCAGTTCACATTTGTAGGTAGATCATCAGTTTTAGAGCTAAAATTAGCATGTTTAAAGTGATTTTCATGCTTCCAGGGGCCCAAAACACAAGATTTGTGGAATGGTTAAAAGTGCATGAAAATGGCCAATTTACTCACTCTGAGGTCTCAAAAAGTGTTTCTTCACCCGGGAAGGTAATTAAATACCATTTGGAGGCATTTAATGTTCAAGCTAAAACAGGTGATTTTTGACAAAAGAGATAACACCCCCCCATTACGTCATGCTTCAGAAAGGTGAAAAATGGTCCGTTTTCAAATGTTTTATTTTTGAACGTCAGTTCACATTTGTAGGTAGATCATCAGTTTTAGAGCTAAAATTAGCATGTTTAAAGTGATTTTCATGCTACCAGGGGCCCGGGAAGTGAATTAAATACCATTTTGAGGCATTTAATGTTCAAGCAAAAACAGGTGATTTTTTACAAAAGAGATAACACCCCCCATTACGTCATGCTTCAGAAAGGTGAAAAATTGTCAGTTTTCAAATGTTTTATTTTTGAAAGTCAGTTCACGTTTGTAGGTAGATCATCAGTTTTAGAGCTAAAATTAGCACGTTTAAAGTGATTTTCATGCTTCCAGGGGCCCGGGAAGTGAATTAAATACCATTTGGAGGCATTTAATGTTCAAGCAAAAACAGGTGATTTTTTACAAAAGAGATAACACCCCCCCATTACGTCATGCTGCAGAAATGTGAAAAATGGTCTGTTTTCAAATGTTTTATTTTTTAACGTCAGTTCACATTTGTAGGTAGATCATCAGTTTTAGAGCTAAAATTAGCATGTTTAAAGTGATTTTCATGCTTCCAGGGGCCCAAAACACAAGATTTGTGGAATGGTTAAAAGTGCATGAAAATGGCCAATTTACTCACTCTGAGGTCTCAAAAAGTGTTTCTTCACCCCGGGAAGTGAATTTAATACCATTTGGAGGCATTTAATGTTCAAGCAAAAACAGGTGATTTTTGACAAAAGAGATAACACCCCCCCATTACGTCATGCTGCAGAAAGGTGAAAAATGGTCCGTTTTCAAATGTTTTATTTTTTAACGTCAGTTCACATTTGTAGGTAGATCATCAGTTTTAGAGCTAAAATTAGCATGTTTAAAGTGATTTTCATGCTTCCAGGGGCCCAACACAAAAGATTTGTGGAATGGTTAAAAGTGCATGAAAATGGCCAATTTACTCACTCTGAGGTCTCAAAAAGTGTTTCTTCACCCCGGGAAGTGAATTAAATACCATTTGGAGGCATTTAATGTTCAAGCAAAAACAGGTGATTTTTGACAAAAGAGATAACACCCCCCCATTACGTCATGCTTCAGAAAGGTGAAAAATGGTCCGTTTTCAAATGTTTTATTTTTGAACGTCAGTTCACATTTGTAGGTAGATCATCAGTTTTAGAGCTAAAATTAGCATGTTTAAAGTGATTTTCATGCTTCCAGGGTCCCGGGAAGTGAATTAAATACCATTTGGAGGCATTTAATGTTCAAGCAAAAACAGGTGATTTTTGACAAAAGAGATAACACCCCCCCATTACGTCATGCTTCAGAAAGGTGAAAAATGGTCCGTTTTCAAATGTTTTATTTTTGAACGTCAGTTCACATTTGTAGGTAGTTCATCAGTTTTAGAGCTAAAATTAGCATGTTTAAAGTGATTTTCATGCTTCCAGGGGCCCGGGAAGTGAATTAAATACCATTTGGAGGCATTTAATGTTCAAGCAAAAACAGGTGATTTTTGACAAAAGAGATAACACCCCCCCATTACGTCATGCTTCAGGAAGGTGAAAAATTGTCCGTTTTCAAATGTTTTATTTTTGAAAGTCAGTTCACATTTGTAGGTAGATCATCAGTTTTAGAGCTAAAATTAGCACGTTTAAAGTGATTTTCATGCTTCCAGGGGCCCGGGAAGTGAATTAAATACCATTTGGAGGCATTTAATGTTCAAGCAAAAACAGGTGATTTTTGACAAAAGAGATAACACCCCCCCATTACGTCATGCTTCAGAAAGGTGAAAAATGGTCCGTTTTCAAATGTTTTATTTTTGAACGTCAGTTCACATTTGTAGGTAGTTCATCAGTTTTAGAGCTAAAATTAGCATGTTTAAAGTGATTTTCATGCTTCCAGGGGCCCGGGAAGTGAATTAAATACCATTTGGAGGCATTTAATGTTCAAGCAAAAACAGGTGATTTTTGACAAAAGAGATAACACCCCCCCATTACGTCATGCTTCAGAAAGGTGAAAAATTGTCCGTTTTCAAATGTTTTATTTTTGAAAGTCAATTCACATTTGTAGGTAGATCATCAGTTTTAGAGCTAAAATTAGCACGTTTAAAGTGATTTTCATGCTTCCAGGGGCCCGGGAAGTGAATTAAATACCATTTGGAGGCATTTAATGTTCAAGCAAAAACAGGTGATTTTTGACAAAAGAGATAACACCCCCCCCATTACGTCATGCTGCAGAAAGGTGAAAAATGGTCCGTTTTCATATGTTTTATTTTTTAACGTCAGTTCACATTTGTAGGTAGATCATCAGTTTTAGAGCTAAAATTAGCATGTTTAAAGTGATTTTCATGCTTCCAGGGGCCCAAAACACAAGATTTGTGGAATGGTTAAAAGTGCATGAAAATGGCCAATTTACTCACTCTGAGGTCTCAAAAAGTGTTTCTTCACCCCTGGAAGGTAATTAAATACCATTTGGAGGCATTTAATGTTCAAGCAAAAACAGGTGATTTTTGACAAAAGAGATAACACCCCCCCATTACGTCATGCTTCAGAAAGGTGAAAAATGGTCCGTTTTCAAATGTTTTATTTTTGAACGTCAGTTCACATTTGTAGGTAGATCATCAGTTTTAGAGCTAAGATTAGCATGTTTAAAGTGATTTTCATGCTACCAGGGGCCCGGGAAGTGAATTAAATACCATTTGGAGGCATTTAATGTTCAAGCAAAAACAGGTGATTTTTGACAAAAGAGATAACACCCCCCCATTACGTCATGCTTCAGAAAGGTGAAAAATTGTCCATTTTCAAATGTTTTATTTTTGAAAGTCAGTTCACATTTGTAGGTAGATCATCAGTTTTAGAGCTAAAATTAGCACGTTTAAAGTGATTTTCATGTTTCTAGGGGCCCAGGAAGTGAATTAAATACCATTTGGAGGCATTTAATGTTCAAGCAAAAACAGGTGATTTTTGACAAAAGAGATAACACCCCCCCATTACGTCATGCTGCAGAAAGGTGAAAAATGGTCCGTTTTCAAATGTTTTATTTTTTAACGTCAGTTCACATTTGTAGGTAGATCATCAGTTTTAGAGCTAAAATTAGCATGTTTAAAGTGATTTTCATGCTTCCAGGGGCCCAAAACACAAGATTTGTGGAATGGTTAAAAGTGCATGAAAATGGCCAATTTACTCACTCTGAGGTCTCAAAAAGTGTTTCTTCACCCCGGGAAGTGAATTAAATACCATTTGGAGGCATTTAATGTTCAAGCAAAAACAGGTGATTTTTGACAAAAGAGATAACACCCCCCCATTATGTCATGCTGCAGAAAGGTGAAAAATGGTCCGTTTTCAAATGTTTTATTTTTTAACGTCAGTTCACATTTGTAGGTAGATCATCAGTTTTAGAGCTAAAATTAGTATGTTTAAAGTGATTTTCATGCTTCCAGGGGCCCAAAACACAAGATTTGTGGAATGGTTAAAAGTGCATGAAAATGGCCAATTTACTCACTCTGAGGTCTCAAAAAGTGTTTCTTCACCCCGGGAAGGTAATTAAATACCATTTGGAGGCATTTAATGTTCAAGCAAAAACAGTTGATTTTTGACAAAAGAGATAACACCCCCCCATTACGTCATGCTTCAGAAAGGTGAAAAATGGTCCGTTTTCAAATGTTTTATTTTTGAACGTCAGTTCACATTTGTAGGTAGATCATCAGTTTTAGAGCTAAAATTAGCATGTTTAAAGTGATGTTCATGCTACCAGGGGCCCGGGAAGTGAATTAAATACCATTTTGAGGCATTTAATGTTCAAGCAAAAACAGGTGATTTTTGACAAAAGAGATAACACCCCCCCATTACGTCATGCTTCAGAAAGGTGAAAAATTGTCCGTTTTCAAATGTTTTATTTTTGAAAGTCAGTTCACATTTGTAGGTAGATCATCAGTTTTAGAGCTAAAATTAGCACATTTAAAGTGATTTTCATGCTTCCAGGGGCCCGGGAAGTGAATTAAATACCATTTGCAGGCATTTAATGTTCAAGCAAAAACAGGTGATTTTTGACAAAAGAGATAACACCCCCCCATTACGTCATGCTGCAGAAAGGTGAAAAATGGTCTGTTTTCAAATGTTTTATTTTTTAACGTCAGTTCACATTTGTAGGTAGATCATCAGTTTTAGAGCTAAAATTAGCATGTTTAAAGTGATTTTCATGCTTCCAGGGGCCCAAAACACAAGATTTGTGGAATGGTTAAAAGTGCATGAAAATGGCCAATTTACTCACTCTGAGGTCTCAAAAAGTGTTTCTTCACCCCGGGAAGGTAATTAAATACCATTTGGAGGCATTTAATGTTCAAGCAAAAACAGGTGATTTTTGACAAAAGAGATAACACCCCCCCCCCATTACGTCATGCTTCAGAAAGGTGAAAAATGGTCCGTTTTCAAATGTTTTATTTTTGAACGTCAGTTCACATTTGTAGGTAGATCATCAGTTTTAGAGCTAAAATTAGCATGTTTAAAGTGATTTTCATGCTACCAGGGGCCCGGGAAGTGAATTAAATACCATTTGGAGGCATTTAATGTTCAAGCAAAAACAGGTGATTTTTGACAAAAGAGATAACACCCCCCCATTACGTCATGCTGCAGAAAGGTGAAAAATTGTCCGTTTTCAAATGTTTTATTTTTGAAAGTCAGTTCACATTTGTAGGTAGATCATCAGTTTTAGAGCTAAAATTAGCATGTTTAAAGTGATTTTCATGCTTCCAGGGGCCCAAAACACAAGATTTGTGGAATGGTTAAAAGTGCATGAAAATGGCCAATTTACTCACTCTGAGGTCTCAAAAAGTGTTTCTTCACCCCGGGAAGGTAATTAAATACCATTTGGAGGCATTTAATGTTCAAGCAAAAACAGGTGATTTTTGACAAAAGAGATAACACCCCCCCATTACGTCATGGTTCAGAAAGGTGAAAAATGGTCCGTTTTCAAATGTTTTATTTTTGAACGTCAGTTCACATTTGTAGGTAGATCATCAGATTTAGAGCTAAAATTAGCATGTTTAAAGTGATTTTCATGCTTCCAGGGGCCCAAAACACAAGATTTGTGGAATGGTTAAAAGTGCATGAAAATGGCCAATTTACTCACTCTGAGGTCTCAAAAAGTGTTTCTTCACCCCGGGAAGTGAATTAAATACCATTTGGAGGCATTTCATGTTCAAGCAAAAACAGGTGATTTTTGACAAAAGAGATAACACCCCCCCATTACGTCATGCTGCAGAAAGGTGAAAAATGGTCCGTTTTCAAATGTTTTATTTTTTAACGTCAGTTCACATTTGTAGGTAGATCATCAGTTTTAGAGCTAAAATTAGCATGTTTAAAGTGATTTTCATGCTTCCAGGGGCCCAAAACACAAGATTTGTGGAATGGTTAAAAGTGCATGAAAATGGCCAATTTACTCACTCTGAGGTCTCAAAAAGTGTTTCTTCACCCCGGGAAGTGAATTAAATACCATTTGGAGGCATTTAATGTTCAAGCAAAAACAGGTGATTTTTGACAAAAGTGATAACACCCCCCCATTACGTCATGCTTCAGAAAGGTGAAAAATGGTCCGTTTTCAAATGTTTTATTTTTGAACGTCAGTTCACATTTGTAGGTAGATCATCAGTTTTAGAGCTAAAATTAGCATGTTTAAAGTGATTTTCATGCTTCCAGGGGCCCGGGAAGTGAATTAAATACCATTTGGAGGCATTTAATGTTCAAGCAAAAACAGGTGATTTTTGACAAAAGAGATAACACCCCCCCCATTACGTCATGCTGCAGAAAGGTGAAAAATGGTCCGTTTTCAAATGTTTTATTTTTTAACGTCAGTTCACATTTGTAGGTAGATCATCAGTTTTAGAGCTAAAATTAGCATGTTTAAAGTGATTTTCATGCTTTCAGGGGCCCAAAACACAAGATTTGTGGAATGGTTAAAAGTGCATGAAAATGGCCAATTTACTCACTCTGAGGTCTCAAAAAGTGTTTCTTCACCCCTGGAAGGTAATTAAATACCATTTGGAGGCATTTAATGTTCAAGCAAAAACAGGTGATTTTTGACAAAAGAGATAACACCCCCCCCATTACGTCATGCTTCTGAAAGGTGAAAAATGGTCCGTTTTCAAATGTTTTATTTTTGAACGTCAGTTCACATTTGTAGGTAGATCATCAGTTTTAGAGCTAAGATTAGCATGTTTAAAGTGATTTTCATGCTACCAGGGGCCCGGGAAGTGAATTAAATACCATTTGGAGGCATTTAATGTTCAAGCAAAAACAGGTGATTTTTGACAAAAGAGATAACACCCCCCCCCATTACGTCATGCTTCAGAAAGGTGAAAAATTGTCCATTTTCAAATGTTTTATTTTTGAAAGTCAGTTCACATTTGTAGGTAGATCATCAGTTTTAGAGCTAAAATTAGCACGTTTAAAGTGATTTTCATGCTTCTAGGGGCCCAGGAAGTGAATTAAATACCATTTGGAGGCATTTAATGTTCAAGCAAAAACAGGTGATTTTTGACAAAAGAGATAACACCCCCCCATTACGTCATGCTGCAGAAAGGTGAAAAATGGTCCGTTTTCAAATGTTTTATTTTTTAATGTCAGTTCACATTTGTAGGTAGATCATCAGTTTTAGAGCTAAAATTAGCATGTTTAAAGTGATTTTCATGCTTCCAGGGGCCCAAAACACAAGATTTGTGGAATGGTTAAAAGTGCATGAAAATGGCCAATTTACTCACTCTGAGGTCTCAAAAAGTGTTTCTTCACCCCGGGAAGTGAATTAAATACCATTTGGAGGCATTTCATGTTCAAGCAAAAACAGGTGATTTTTGACAAAAGAGATAACACCCCCCCATTATGTCATGCTGCAGAAAGGTGAAAAATGGTCCGTTTTCAAATGTTTTATTTTTTAACGTCAGTTCACATTTGTAGGTAGATCATCAGTTTTAGAGCTAAAATTAGTATGTTTAAAGTGATTTTCATGCTTCCAGGGGCCCAAAACACAAGATTTGTGGAATGGTTAAAAGTGCATGAAAATGGCCAATTTACTCACTCTGAGGTCTCAAAAAGTGTTTCTTCACCCCGGGAAGGTAATTAAATACCATTTGGAGGCATTTAATGTTCAAGCAAAAACAGTTGATTTTTGACAAAAGAGATAACACCCCCCCATTACGTCATGCTTCAGAAAGGTGAAAAATGGTCCGTTTTAAAATGTTTTATTTTTGAACGTCAGTTCACATTTGTAGGTAGATCATCAGTTTTAGAGCTAAAATTAGCATGTTTAAAGTGATTTTCATGCTACCAGGGGCCCGGGAAGTGTATTAAATACCATTTTGAGGCATTTAATGTTCAAGCAAAAACAGGTGATTTTTGACAAAAGAGATAACACCCCCCCATTACGTCATGCTTCAGAAAGGTGAAAAATTGTCCATTTTCAAATGTTTTATTTTTGAAAGTCAGTTCACATTTGTAGGTAGATCATCAGTTTTAGAGCTAAAATTAGCACGTTTAAAGTGATTTTCATGCTTCCAGGGGCCCGGGAAGTGAATTAAATACCATTTGGAGGCATTTAATGTTCAAGCAAAAACAGGTGATTTTTGACAAAAGAGATAACACCCCCCCATTATGTCATGCTGCAGAAAGGTGAAAAATGGTCTATTTTCAAATGTTTTATTTTTTAACGTCAGTTCACATTTGTAGGTAGATCATCAGTTTTAGAGCTAAAATTAGCATGTTTAAAGTGATTTTCATGCTTCCAGGGGCCCAAAACACAAGATTTGTGGAATGGTTAAAAGTGCATGAAAATGGCCAATTTACTCACTCTGAGGTCTCAAAAAGTGTTTCTTCACCCCGGGAAGGTAATTAAATACCATTTGGAGGCATTTAATGTTCAAGCAAAAACAGGTGATTTTTGACAAAAGAGATAACACCCCCCCCATTACGTCATGCTTCAGAAAGGTGAAAAATGGTCCGTTTTCAAATGTTTTATTTTTGAACGTCAGTTCACATTTGTAGGTAGATCATCAGTTTTAGAGCTAAAATTAGCATGTTTAAAGTGATTTTCATGCTACCAGGGGCCCGGGAAGTGAATTAAATACCATTTGGAGGCATTTAATGTTCAAGCAAAAACAGGTGATTTTTGACAAAAGAGATAACACCCCCCCCATTACGTCATGCTGCAGAAAGGTGAAAAATTGTCCGTTTTCAAATGTTTTATTTTTGAAAGTCAGTTCACATTTGTAGGTAGATCATCAGTTTTAGAGCTAAAATTAGCATGTTTAAAGTGATTTTCATGCTTCCAGGGGCCCGGGAAGTGAATTAAATACCATTTGGAGGCATTTAATGTTCAAGCAAAAACAGGTGATTTTTTACAAAAGAGATAACACCCCCCCATTACGTCATGCTGCAGAAAGGTGAAAAATGGTCCGTTTTCAAATGTTTTATTTTTTAACGTCAGTTCACTTTTGTAGGTAGATCATCAATTTTAGAGCTAAAATTAGCATGTTTAAAGTGATTTTCATGCTTCCAGGGGCCCAAAACACAAGATTTGTGGAATGGTTAAAAGTGCATGAAAATGGCCAATTTACTCACTCTGAGGTCTCAAAAAGTGTTTCTTCACCCCGGGAAGTGAATTAAATACCATTTGGAGGCATTTCATGTTCAAGCAAAAACAGGTGATTTTTGACAAAAGAGATAACACCCCCCATTACGTCATGCTGCAGAAAGGTGAAAAATGGTCCGTTTTCAAATGTTTTATTTTTTAACGTCAGTTCACATTTGTAGGTAGATCATCAGTTTTAGAGCTAAAATTAGCATGTTTAAAGTGATTTTCATGCTTCCAGGGGCCCAAAACACAAGATTTGTGGAATGGTTAAAAGTGCATGAAAATGGCCAATTTACTCACTCTGAGGTCTCAAAAAGTGTTTCTTCACCCGGGGAAGTGAATTAAATACCATTTGGAGGCATTTAATGTTCAAGCAAAAACAGGTGATTTTTGACAAAAGTGATAACACCCCCCCATTACGTCATGCTTCAGAAAGGTGAAAAATGGTCCGTTTTCAAATGTTTTATTTTTGAACGTCAGTTCACATTTGTAGGTAGATCATCAGTTTTAGAGCTAAAATTAGCATGTTTAAAGTGATTTTCATGCTTCCAGGGGCCCGGGAAGTGAATTAAATACCATTTGGAGGCATTTAATGTTCAAGCAAAAACAGGTGATTTTTGACAAAAGAGATAACACCCCCCCATTACGTCATGCTGCAGAAAGGTGAAAAATGGTCTGTTTTCAAATGTTTTATTTTTTAACGTCAGTTCACATTTGTAGGTAGATCATCAGTTTTAGAGCTAAAATTAGCATGTTTAAAGTGATTTTCATGCTTCCAGGGGCCCAAAACACAAGATTTGTGGAATGGTTAAAAGTGCATGAAAATGGCCAATTTACTCACTCTGAGGTCTCAAAAAGTGTTTCTTCACCCCGGGAAGGTAATTAAATACCATTTGGAGGCATTTAATGTTCAAGCAAAAACAGGTGATTTTTGACAAAAGAGATAACACCCCCCCCATTACGTCATGCTTCAGAAAGGTGAAAAATGGTCCGTTTTCAAATGTTTTATTTTTGAACGTCAGTTCACATTTGTAGGTAGATCATCAGTTTTAGAGCTAAAATTAGTATGTTTAAAGTGATTTTCATGCTTCCAGGGGCCCAAAACACAAGATTTGTGGAATGGTTAAAAGTGCATGAAAATGGCCAATTTACTCACTCTGAGGTCTCAAAAAGTGTTTCTTCACCCCGGGAAGGTAATTAAATACCATTTGGAGGCATTTAATGTTCAAGCAAAAACAGTTGATTTTTGACAAAAGAGATAACACCCCCCCATTACGTCATGCTTCAGAAAGGTGAAAAATGGTCCGTTTTAAAATGTTTTATTTTTTAACGTCAGTTCACATTTGTAGGTAGATCATCAGTTTTAGAGCTAAAATTAGCACGTTTAAAGTGATTTTCATGCTTCCAGGGGCCCGGGAAGTGAATTAAATACCATTTGGAGGCATTTAATGTTCAAGCAAAAACAGGTGATTTTTGACAAAAGAGATAACACCCCCCCATTACGTCATGCTGCAGAAAGGTGAAAAATGGTCTGTTTTCAAATGTTTTATTTTTTAACGTCAGTTCACATTTGTAGGTAGATCATCAGTTTTAGAGCTAAAATTAGCATGTTTAAAGTGATTTTCATGCTTCCAGGGGCCCAAAACACAAGATTTGTGGAATGGTTAAAAGTGCATGAAAATGGCCAATTTACTCACTCTGAGGTCTCAAAAAGTGTTTCTTCACCCCGGGAAGGTAATTAAATACCATTTGGAGGCATTTAATGTTCAAGCAAAAACAGGTGATTTTTGACAAAAGAGATAACACCCCCCCCCATTACGTCATGCTTCAGAAAGGTGAAAAATGGTCCGTTTTCAAATGTTTTATTTTTGAACGTCAGTTCACATTTGTAGGTAGATCATCAGATTTAGAGCTAAAATTAGCATGTTTAAAGTGATTTTCATGCTTCCAGGGGCCCAAAACACAAGATTTGTGGAATGGTTAAAAGTGCATGAAAATGGCCAATTTACTCACTCTGAGGTCTCAAAAAGTGTTTCTTCACCCCGGGAAGTGAATTAAATACCATTTGGAGGCATTTCATGTTCAAGCAAAAACAGGTGATTTTTGACAAAAGAGATAACACCCCCCATTACGTCATGCTGCAGAAAGGTGAAAAATGGTCCGTTTTCAAATGTTTTATTTTTTAACGTCAGTTCACATTTGTAGGTAGATCATCAGTTTTAGAGCTAAAATTAGCATGTTTAAAGTGATTTTCATGCTTCCAGGGGCCCAAAACACAAGATTTGTGGAATGGTTAAAAGTGCATGAAAATGGCCAATTTACTCACTCTGAGGTCTCAAAAAGTGTTTCTTCACCCCGGGAAGTGAATTAAATACCATTTGGAGGCATTTAATGTTCAAGCAAAAACAGGTGATTTTTGACAAAAGTGATAACACCCCCCCATTACGTCATGCTTCAGAAAGGTGAAAAATGGTCCGTTTTCAAATGTTTTATTTTTGAACGTCAGTTCACATTTGTAGGTAGATCATCAGTTTTAGAGCTAAAATTAGCATGTTTAAAGTGATTTTCATGCTTCCAGGGGCCCGGGAAGTGAATTAAATACCATTTGGAGGCATTTAATGTTCAAGCAAAAACAGGTGATTTTTGACAAAAGAGATAACACCCCCCCCCCCATTACGTCATGCTGCAGAAAGGTGAAAAATGGTCTGTTTTCAAATGTTTTATTTTTTAACGTCAGTTCACATTTGTAGGTAGATCATCAGTTTTAGAGCTAAAATTAGCATGTTTAAAGTGATTTTCATGCTTCCAGGGGCCCAAAAACACAAGATTTGTGGAATGGTTAAAAGTGCATGAAAATGGCCAATTTACTCACTCTGAGGTCTCAAAAAGTGTTTCTTCACCCCGGGAAGGTAATTAAATACCATTTGGAGGCATTTAATGTTCAAGCAAAAACAGGTGATTTTTGACAAAAGAGATAACACCCCCCCATTACGTCATGCTTCAGAAAGGTGAAAAATTGGTCCGTTTTCAAATGTTTTATTTTTGAACGTCAGTTCACATTTGTAGGTAGATCATCAGTTTTAGAGCTAAAATTAGTATGTTTAAAGTGATTTTCATGCTTCCAGGGGCCCAAAACACAAGATT
This sequence comes from Lissotriton helveticus, assembly GCF_964261635.1. Lineage (NCBI taxonomy): Eukaryota > Metazoa > Chordata > Amphibia > Caudata > Salamandridae > Lissotriton > Lissotriton helveticus. The sequence continues at coordinate 55,049 of NW_027611944.1, forward strand.
TGTGGAATGGTTAAAAGTGCATGAAAATGGCCAATTTACTCACTCTGAGGTCTCAAAAAGTGTTTCTTCACCCCGGGAAGGTAATTAAAATACCATTTGGAGGCATTTAATGTTCAAGCAAAAACAGTTGATTTTTGACAAAAGAGATAACACCCCCCCATTACGTCATGCTTCAGAAAGGTGAAAAATGGTCCGTTTTAAAATGTTTTATTTTTGAACGTCAGTTCACATTTGTAGGTAGATCATCAGTTTTAGAGCTAAAATTAGCATGTTTAAAGTGATTTTCATGCTACCAGGGGCCCGGGAAGTGAATTAAATACCATTTTGAGGCATTTAATGTTCAAGCAAAAACAGGTGATTTTTGACAAAAGAGATAACACCCCCCCATTACGTCATGCTTCAGAAAGGTGAAAAATTGTCCGTTTTCAAATGTTTTATTTTTGAAAGTCAGTTCACATTTGTAGGTAGATCATCAGTTTTAGAGCTAAAATTAGCACGTTTAAAGTGATTTTCATGCTTCCAGGGGCCCGGGAAGTGAATTAAATACCATTTGGAGGCATTTAATGTTCAAGCAAAAACAGGTGATTTTTGACAAAAGAGATAACACCCCCCCATTACGTCATGCTGCAGAAAGGTGAAAAATGGTCTGTTTTCAAATGTTTTATTTTTTAACGTCAGTTCACATTTGTAGGTAGATCATCAGTTTTAGAGCTAAAATTAGCATGTTTAAAGTGATTTTCATGCTTCCAGGGGCCCAAAACACAAGATTTGTGGAATGGTTAAAAGTGCATGAAAATGGCCAATTTACTCACTCTGAGGTCTCAAAAAGTGTTTCTTCACCCCGGGAAGGTAATTAAATACCATTTGGAGGCATTTAATGTTCAAGCAAAAACAGGTGATTTTTGACAAAAGAGATAACACCCCCCCCCCCATTACGTCATGCTTCAGAAAGGTGAAAAATGGTCCGTTTTCAAATGTTTTATTTTTGAACGTCAGTTCACATTTGTAGGTAGATCATCAGATTTAGAGCTAAAATTAGCATGTTTAAAGTGATTTTCATGCTTCCAGGGGCCCAAAACACAAGATTTGTGGAATGGTTAAAAGTGCATGAAAATGGCCAATTTACTCACTCTGAGGTCTCAAAAAGTGTTTCTTCACCCCGGGAAGTGAATTAAATACCATTTGGAGGCATTTCATGTTCAAGCAAAAACAGGTGATTTTTGACAAAAGAGATAACACCCCCCCATTACGTCATGCTGCAGAAAGGTGAAAAATGGTCCGTTTTCCAATGTTTTATTTTTTAACGTCAGTTCACATTTGTAGGTAGATCATCAGTTTTAGAGCTAAAATTAGCATGTTTAAAGTGATTTTCATGCTTCCAGGGGCCCAAAACACAAGATTTGTGGAATGGTTAAAAGTGCATGAAAATGGCCAATTTACTCACTCTGAGGTCTCAAAAAGTGTTTCTTCACCCCGGGAAGTGAATTAAATACCATTTGGAGGCATTTAATGTTCAAGCAAAAACAGGTGATTTTTGACAAAAGTGATAACACCCCCCCATTACGTCATGCTTCAGAAAGGTGAAAAATGGTCCGTTTTCAAATGTTTTATTTTTGAACGTCAGTTCACATTTGTAGGTAGATCATCAGTTTTAGAGCTAAAATTAGCATGTTTAAAGTGATTTTCATGCTTCCAGGGGCCCGGGAAGTGAAATTAAATACCATTTGGAGGCATTTAATGTTCAAGCAAAAACAGGTGATTTTTGACAAAAGAGATAACAACCCCCCCCCATTACGTCATGCTGCAGAAAGGTGAAAAATGGTCCGTTTTCAAATGTTTTATTTTTTAACGTCAGTTCACATTTGTAGGTAGATCATCAGTTTTAGAGCTAAAATTAGCATGTTTAAAGTGATTTTCATGCTTCCAGGGGCCCAAAACACAAGATTTGTGGAATGGTTAAAAGTGCATGAAAATGGCCAATTTACTCACTCTGAGGTCTCAAAAAGTGTTTCTTCACCCCGGGAAGGTAATTAAATACCATTTGGAGGCATTTAATGTTCAAGCAAAAACAGGTGATTTTTGACAAAAGAGATAACACCCCCCCATTACGTCATGCTTCAGAAAGGTGAAAAATGGTCCGTTTTCAAATGTTTTATTTTTGAACGTCAGTTCACATTTGTAGGTAGATCATCAGTTTTAGAGCTAAAATTAGTATGTTTAAAGTGATTTTCATGCTTCCAGGGGCCCAAAACACAAGATTTGTGGAATGGTTAAAAGTGCATGAAAATGGCCAATTTACTCACTCTGAGGTCTCAAAAAGTGTTTCTTCACCCCGGGAAGGTAATTAAATACCATTTGGAGGCATTTAATGTTCAAGCAAAAACAGTTGATTTTTGACAAAAGAGATAACACCCCCCCATTACGTCATGCTTCAGAAAGGTGAAAAATGGTCCGTTTTAAAATGTTTTATTTTTGAACGTCAGTTCACATTTGTAGGTAGATCATCAGTTTTAGAGCTAAAATTAGCATGTTTAAAGTGATTTTCATGCTACCAGGGGCCCGGGAAGTGAATTAAATACCATTTTGAGGCATTTAATGTTCAAGCAAAAACAGGTGATTTTTGACAAAAGAGATAACACCCCCCCATTACGTCATGCTTCAGAAAGGTGAAAAATTGTCCGTTTTCAAATGTTTTATTTTTGAAAGTCAGTTCACATTTGTAGGTAGATCATCAGTTTTAGAGCTAAAATTAGCACGTTTAAAGTGATTTTCATGCTTCCAGGGGCCCGGGAAGTGAATTAAATACCATTTGGAGGCATTTAATGTTCAAGCAAAAACAGGTGATTTTTGACAAAAGAGATAACACCCCCCCATTACGTCATGCTGCAGAAAGGTGAAAAATGGTCTGTTTTCAAATGTTTTATTTTTTAACGTCAGTTCACATTTGTAGGTAGATCATCAGTTTTAGAGCTAAAATTAGCATGTTTAAAGTGATTTTCATGCTTCCAGGGGCCCAAAACACAAGATTTGTGGAATGGTTAAAAGTGCATGAAAATGGCCAATTTACTCACTCTGAGGTCTCAAAAAGTGTTTCTTCACCCCGGGAAGGTAATTAAATACCATTTGGAGGCATTTAATGTTCAAGCAAAAACAGGTGATTTTTGCCCCCCCCATTACGTCATGCTTCAGAAAGGTGAAAAATGGTCCGTTTTCAAATGTTTTATTTTTGAACGTCAGTTCACATTTGTAGGTAGATCATCAGATTTAGAGCTAAAATTAGCATGTTTAAAGTGATTTTCATGCTTCCAGGGGCCCAAAACACAAGATTTGTGGAATGGTTAAAAGTGCATGAAAATGGCCAATTTACTCACTCTGAGGTCTCAAAAAGTGTTTCTTCACCCCGGAAGTGAATTAAATACCATTTGGAGGCATTTCATGTTCAAGCAAAAACAGGTGATTTTTGACAAAAGAGATAACACCCCCCCATTACGTCATGCTGCAGAAAGGTGAAAAATGGTCCGTTTTCAAATGTTTTATTTTTTAACGTCAGTTCACATTTGTAGGTAGATCATCAGTTTTAGAGCTAAAATTAGCATGTTTAAAGTGATTTTCATGCTTCCAGGGGCCCAAAACACAAGATTTGTGGAATGGTTAAAAGTGCATGAAAATGGCCAATTTACTCACTCTGAGGTCTCAAAAAGTGTTTCTTCACCCCGGGAAGTGAATTAAATACCATTTGGAGGCATTTAATGTTCAAGCAAAAACAGGTGATTTTTGACAAAAGTGATAACACCCCCCCATTACGTCATGCTTCAGAAAGGTGAAAAATGGTCCGTTTTCAAATGTTTTATTTTTGAACGTCAGTTCACATTTGTAGGTAGATCATCAGTTTTAGAGCTAAAATTAGCATGTTTAAAGTGATTTTCATGCTTCCAGGGGCCCGGGAAGTGAATTAAATACCATTTGGAGGCATTTAATGTTCAAGCAAAAACAGGTGATTTTTGACAAAAGAGATAACACCCCCCCCCATTACGTCATGCTGCAGAAAGGTGAAAAATGGTCCGTTTTCAAATGTTTTATTTTTAACGTCAGTTCACATTTGTAGGTAGATCATCAGTTTTAGAGCTAAAATTAGCATGTTTAAAGTGATTTTCATGCTTTCAGGGGCCCAAAACACAAGATTTGTGGAATGGTTAAAAGTGCATGAAAATGGCCAATTTACTCACTCTGAGGTCTCAAAAAGTGTTTCTTCACCCTGGAAGGTAATTAAATACCATTTGGAGGCATTTAATGTTCAAGCAAAAACAGGTGATTTTTGACAAAAGAGATAACACCCCCCCCATTACGTCATGCTTCTGAAAGGTGAAAAATGGTCCGTTTTCAAATGTTTTATTTTTGAACGTCAGTTCACATTTGTAGGTAGATCATCAGTTTTAGAGCTAAGATTAGCATGTTTAAAGTGATTTTCATGCTACCAGGGGCCCGGGAAGTGAATTAAATACCATTTGGAGGCATTTAATGTTCAAGCAAAAACAGGTGATTTTTGACAAAAGAGATAACACCCCCCCCCATTACGTCATGCTTCAGAAAGGTGAAAAATTGTCCATTTTCAAATGTTTTATTTTTGAAAGTCAGTTCACATTTGTAGGTAGATCATCAGTTTTAGAGCTAAAATTAGCACGTTTAAAGTGATTTTCATGCTTCTAGGGGCCCAGGAAGTGAATTAAATACCATTTGGAGGCATTTAATGTTCAAGCAAAAACAGGTGATTTTTGACAAAAGAGATAACACCCCCCCATTACGTCATGCTGCAGAAAGGTGAAAAATGGTCCGTTTTCAAATGTTTTATTTTTTAACGTCAGTTCACATTTGTAGGTAGATCATCAGTTTTAGAGCTAAAATTAGCATGTTTAAAGTGATTTTCATGCTTCCAGGGGCCCAAAACACAAGATTTGTGGAATGGTTAAAAGTGCATGAAAATGGCCAATTTACTCACTCTGAGGTCTCAAAAAGTGTTTCTTCACCCCGGGAAGTGAATTAAATACCATTTGGAGGCATTTCATGTTCAAGCAAAAACAGGTGATTTTTGACAAAAGAGATAACACCCCCCCATTATGTCATGCTGCAGAAAGGTGAAAAATGGTCCGTTTTCAAATGTTTTATTTTTTAACGTCAGTTCACATTTGTAGGTAGATCATCAGTTTTAGAGCTAAAATTAGTATGTTTAAAGTGATTTTCATGCTTCCAGGGGCCCAAAACACAAGATTTGTGGAATGGTTAAAAGTGCATGAAAATGGCCAATTTACTCACTCTGAGGTCTCAAAAAGTGTTTCTTTACCCCGGGAAGGTAATTAAATACCATTTGGAGGCATTTAATGTTCAAGCAAAAACAGTTGATTTTTGACAAAAGAGATAACACCCCCCCATTACGTCATGCTTCAGAAAGGTGAAAAATGGTCCGTTTTAAAATGTTTTATTTTTGAACGTCAGTTCACATTTGTAGGTAGATCATCAGTTTTAGAGCTAAAATTAGCATGTTTAAAGTGATTTTCATGCTACCAGGGGCCCGGGAAGTGTATTAAATACCATTTTGAGGCATTTAATGTTCAAGCAAAAACAGGTGATTTTTGACAAAAGAGATAACACCCCCCCATTACGTCATGCTTCAGAAAGGTGAAAAATTGTCCGTTTTCAAATGTTTTATTTTTGAAAGTCAGTTCACATTTGTAGGTAGATCATCAGTTTTAGAGCTAAAATTAGCACGTTTAAAGTGATTTTCATGCTTCCAGGGGCCCGGGAAGTGAATTAAATACCATTTGGAGGCATTTAATGTTCAAGCAAAAACAGGTGATTTTTGACAAAAGAGATAACACCCCCCCATTATGTCATGCTGCAGAAAGGTGAAAAATGGTCTGTTTTCAAATGTTTTATTTTTTAACGTCAGTTCACATTTGTAGGTAGATCATCAGTTTTAGAGCTAAAATTAGCATGTTTAAAGTGATTTTCATGCTTCCAGGGGCCCAAAACACAAGATTTGTGGAATGGTTAAAAGTGCATGAAAATGGCCAATTTACTCACTCTGAGGTCTCAAAAAGTGTTTCTTCACCCCGGGAAGGTAATTAAATACCATTTGGAGGCATTTAATGTTCAAGCAAAAACAGGTGATTTTTGACAAAAGAGATAACACCCCCCCCATTACGTCATGCTTCAGAAAGGTGAAAAATGGTCCGTTTTCAAATGTTTTATTTTTGAACGTCAGTTCACATTTGTAGGTAGATCATCAGTTTTAGAGCTAAAATTAGCATGTTTAAAGTGATTTTCATGCTACCAGGGGCCCGGGAAGTGAATTAAATACCATTTGGAGGCATTTAATGTTCAAGCAAAAACAGGTGATTTTTGACAAAAGAGATAACACCCCCCCCATTACGTCATGCTGCAGAAAGGTGAAAAATTGTCCGTTTTCAAATGTTTTATTTTTGAAAGTCAGTTCACATTTGTAGGTAGATCATCAGTTTTAGAGCTAAAATTAGCATGTTTAAAGTGATTTTCATGCTTCCAGGGGCCCGGGAAGTGAATTAAATACCATTTGGAGGCATTTAATGTTCAAGCAAAAACAGGTGATTTTTTACAAAAGAGATAACACCCCCCCATTACGTCATGCTGCAGAAAGGTGAAAAATGGTCCGTTTTCAAATGTTTTATTTTTTAACGTCAGTTCACATTTGTAGGTAGATCATCAATTTTAGAGCTAAAATTAGCATGTTTAAAGTGATTTTCATGCTTCCAGGGGCCCAAAACACAAGATTTGTGGAATGGTTAAAAGTGCATGAAAATGGCCAATTTACTCACTCTGAGGTCTCAAAAAGTGTTTCTTCACCCCGGGAAGTGAATTAAATACCATTTGGAGGCATTTCATGTTCAAGCAAAAACAGGTGATTTTTGACAAAAGAGATAACACCCCCCATTACGTCATGCTGCAGAAAGGTGAAAAATGGTCCGTTTTCAAATGTTTTATTTTTTAACGTCAGTTCACATTTGTAGGTAGATCATCAGTTTTAGAGCTAAAATTAGCATGTTTAAAGTGATTTTCATGCTTCCAGGGGCCCAAAACACAAGATTTGTGGAATGGTTAAAAGTGCATGAAAATGGCCAATTTACTCACTCTGAGGTCTCAAAAAGTGTTTCTTCACCCGGGGAAGTGAATTAAATACCATTTGGAGGCATTTAATGTTCAAGCAAAAACAGGTGATTTTTGACAAAAGTGATAACACCCCCCCATTACGTCATGCTTCAGAAAGGTGAAAAATGGTCCGTTTTCAAATGTTTTATTTTTGAACGTCAGTTCACATTTGTAGGTAGATCATCAGTTTTAGAGCTAAAATTAGCATGTTTAAAGTGATTTTCATGCTTCCAGGGGCCCGGGAAGTGAATTAAATACCATTTGGAGGCATTTAATGTTCAAGCAAAAACAGGTGATTTTTGACAAAAGAGATAACACCCCCCCATTACGTCATGCTGCAGAAAGGTGAAAAATGGTCTGTTTTCAAATGTTTTATTTTTTAACGTCAGTTCACATTTGTAGGTAGATCATCAGTTTTAGAGCTAAAATTAGCATGTTTAAAGTGATTTTCATGCTTCCAGGGGCCCAAAACACAAGATTTGTGGAATGGTTAAAAGTGCATGAAAATGGCCAATTTACTCACTCTGAGGTCTCAAAAAGTGTTTCTTCACCCCGGGAAGGTAATTAAATACCATTTGGAGGCATTTAATGTTCAAGCAAAAACAGGTGATTTTTGACAAAAGAGATAACACCCCCCCCATTACGTCACGCTTCAGAAAGGTGAAAAATGGTCCGTTTTCAAATGTTTTATTTTTGAACGTCAGTTCACATTTGTAGGTAGATCATCAGTTTTAGAGCTAAAATTAGTATGTTTAAAGTGATTTTCATGCTTCCAGGGGCCCAAAACACAAGATTTGTGGAATGGTTAAAAGTGCATGAAAATGGCCAATTTACTCACTCTGAGGTCTCAAAAAGTGTTTCTTCACCCCGGGAAGGTAATTAAATACCATTTGGAGGCATTTAATGTTCAAGCAAAAACAGTTGATTTTTGACAAAAGAGATAACACCCCCCCATTACGTCATGCTTCAGAAAGGTGAAAAATGGTCCGTTTTAAAATGTTTTATTTTTGAACGTCAGTTCACATTTGTAGGTAGATCATCAGTTTTAGAGCTAAAATTAGCATGTTTAAAGTGATTTTCATGCTACCAGGGGCCCGGGAAGTGAATTAAATACCATTTTGAGGCATTTAATGTTCAAGCAAAAACAGGTGATTTTTGACAAAAGAGATAACACCCCCCCATTACGTCATGCTTCAGAAAGGTGAAAAATTGTCCGTTTTCAAATGTTTTATTTTTGAAAGTCAGTTCACATTTGTAGGTAGATCATCAGTTTTAGAGCTAAAATTAGCACGTTTAAAGTGATTTTCATGCTTCCAGGGGCCCGGGAAGTGAATTAAATACCATTTGGAGGCATTTAATGTTCAAGCAAAAACAGGTGATTTTTGACAAAAGAGATAACACCCCCCCATTACGTCATGCTGCAGAAAGGTGAAAAATGGTCTGTTTTCAAATGTTTTATTTTTTAACGTCAGTTCACATTTGTAGGTAGATCATCAGTTTTAGAGCTAAAATTAGCATGTTTAAAGTGATTTTCATGCTTCCAGGGGCCCAAAACACAAGATTTGTGGAATGGTTAAAAGTGCATGAAAATGGCCAATTTACTCACTCTGAGGTCTCAAAAAGTGTTTCTTCACCCCGGGAAGGTAATTAAATACCATTTGGAGGCATTTAATGTTCAAGCAAAAACAGGTGATTTTTGACAAAAGAGATAACACCCCCCCCCCATTACGTCATGCTTCAGAAAGGTGAAAAATGGTCCGTTTTCAAATGTTTTATTTTTGAACGTCAGTTCACATTTGTAGGTAGATCATCAGTTTTAGAGCTAAAATTAGTATGTTTAAAGTGATTTTCATGCTTCCAGGGGCCCAAAACACAAGATTTGTGGAATGGTTAAAAGTGCATGAAAATGGCCAATTTACTCACTCTGAGGTCTCAAAAAGTGTTTCTTCACCCCGGGAAGGTAATTAAATACCATTTGGAGGCATTTAATGTTCAAGCAAAAAACAGTTGATTTTTGACAAAAGAGATAACACCCCCCCATTACGTCATGCTTCAGAAAGGTGAAAAATGGTCCGTTTTAAAATGTTTTATTTTTGAACGTCAGTTCACATTTGTAGGTAGATCATCAGTTTTAGAGCTAAAATTAGCATGTTTAAAGTGATTTTCATGCTACCAGGGGCCCGGGAAGTGAATTAAATACCATTTTGAGGCATTTAATGTTCAAGCAAAAACAGGTGATTTTTGACAAAAGAGATAACACCCCCCCATTACGTCATGCTTCAGAAAGGTGAAAAATTGTCCGTTTTCAAATGTTTTATTTTTGAAAGTCAGTTCACATTTGTAGGTAGATCATCAGTTTTAGAGCTAAAATTAGCACGTTTAAAGTGATTTTCATGCTTCCAGGGGCCCGGTAAGTGAATTAAATACCATTTGGAGGCATTTAATGTTCAAGCAAAAACAGGTGATTTTTGACAAAAGAGATAACACCCCCCCATTACGTCATGCTGCAGAAAGGTGAAAAATGGTCTGTTTTCAAATGTTTTATTTTTTAACGTCAGTTCACATTTGTAGGTAGATCATCAGTTTTAGAGCTAAAATTAGCATGTTTAAAGTGATTTTCATGCTTCCAGGGGCCCAAAACACAAGATTTGTGGAATGGTTAAAAGTGCATGAAAATGGCCAATTTACTCACTCTGAGGTCTCAAAAAGTGTTTCTTCACCCCGGGAAGGTAATTAAATACCATTTGGAGGCATTTAATGTTCAAGCAAAAACAGGTGATTTTTGACAAAAGAGATAACACCCCCCCCCATTACGTCATGCTTCAGAAAGGTGAAAAATGGTCCGTTTTCAAATGTTTTATTTTTGAAAGTCAGTTCACATTGGTAGGTAGATCATCAGTTTTAGAGCTAAAATTAGCATGTTTAAAGTGATTTTCATGCTTCCAGGGGCCCAAAACACAAGATTTGTGGAATGGTTAAAAGTGCATGAAAATGGCCAATTTACTCACTCTGAGGTCTCAAAAAGTGTTTCTTCACCCCGGGAAGGTAATTAAATACCATTTGGAGGCATTTAATGTTCAAGCAAAAACAGGTGATTTTTGACAAAAGAGATAACACCCCCCCCATTACGTCATGCTTCAGAAAGGTGAAAAATGGTCCGTTTTCAAATGTTTTATTTTTGAACGTCAGTTCACATTTGTAGGTAGATCATCAGATTTAGAGCTAAAATTAGCATGTTTAAAGTGATTTTCATGCTTCCAGGGGCCCAAAACACAAGATTTGTGGAATGGTTAAAAGTGCATGAAAATGGCCAATTTACTCACTCTGAGGTCTCAAAAAGTGTTTCTTCACCCCGGGAAGTGAATTAAATACCATTTGGAGGCATTTCATGTTCAAGCAAAAACAGGTGATTTTTGACAAAAGAGATAACACCCCCCATTACGTCATGCTGCAGAAAGGTGAAAAATGGTCCGTTTTCAAATGTTTTATTTTTTAACGTCAGTTCACATTTGTAGGTAGATCATCAGTTTTAGAGCTAAAATTAGCATGTTTAAAGTGATTTTCATGCTTCCAGGGGCCCAAAACACAAGACTTGTGGAATGGTTAAAAGTGCATGAAAATGGCCAATTTACTCACTCTGAGGTCTCAAAAAGTGTTTCTTCACCCGGGGAAGTGAATTAAATACCATTTGGAGGCATTTAATGTTCAAGCAAAAACAGGTGATTTTTGACAAAAGTGATAACACCCCCCCATTACGTCATGCTTCGGAAAGGTGAAAAATGGTCCGTTTTCAAATGTTTTATTTTTGAACGTCAGTTCACATTTGTAGGTAGATCATCAGTTTTAGAGCTAAAATTAGCATGTTTAAAGTGATTTTCATGCTTCCAGGGGCCCGGGAAGTGAATTAAATACCATTTGGAGGCATTTAATGTTCAAGCAAAAACAGGTGATTTTTGACAAAAGAGATAACACCCCCCCCATTACGTCATGCTGCAGAAAGGTGAAAAATGGTCCGTTTTCAAATGTTTTATTTTTTAACGTCAGTTCACATTTGTAGGTAGATCATCAGTTTTAGAGCTAAAATTAGCATGTTTAAAGTGATTTTCATGCTTCCAGGGGCCCAGGAAGTGAATGAAATACCATTTTGAGGCATTTAATGTTCAAGCAAAAACAGGTGATTTTTGACAAAAGAGATAACACCCCCCCATTACGTCATGCTGCAGAAAGGTGAAAAATGGTCAGTTTTCAAATGTTTTTTTTTTTAACGTCAGTTCACATTTGTAGGTAGATCATCAGTTTTAGAGCTAAAATTAGCATGTTTAAAGTGATTTTCATGCTTCCAGGGCCCAAAACACAAGATTTGTGGAATGGTTAAAAGTGCATGAAAATGGCCAATTTACTCACTCTGAGGTCTCAAAAAGTGTTTCTTCACCACGGGAAGTGAATCAAATACCATTTGGAGGCATTTAATGTTCAAGCAAAAACAGGTGATTTTTGACAAAAGAGATAACATCCCCCCATTACGTCATGCTGCAGAAAGGTGAAAAATGGTCCGTTTTCAAATGTTTTATTTTTTAACGTCAGTTCACATTTGTAGGTAGATCATCAGTTTTAGAGCTAAAATTAGCATGTTTAAAGTGATTTTCATGCTTCCAGGGGCCCAAAACACAAGATTTGTGGAATGGTTAAAAGTGCATGAAAATGGCCAATTTACTCACTCTGAGGTCTCAAAAAGTGTTTCTTCACCCGGGGAAGTGAATTAAATACCATTTGGAGGCATTTAATGTTCAAGCAAAAACAGGTGATTTTTGACAAAAGTGATAACACCCCCCCATTACGTCATGCTTCAGAAAGGTGAAAAATGGTCCGTTTTCAAATGTTTTATTTTTGAACGTCAGTTCACATTTGTAGGTAGATCATCAGTTTTAGAGCTAAAATTAGCATGTTTAAAGTGATTTTCATGCTTCCAGGGGCCCGGGAAGTGAATTAAATACCATTTGGAGGCATTTAATGTTCAAGCAAAAACAGGTGATTTTTGACAAAAGAGATAACACCCCCCCATTACGTCATGCTGCAGAAAGGTGAAAAATGGTCCGTTTTCAAATGTTTTATTTTTTAACGTCAGTTCACATTTGTAGGTAGATCATCAGTTTTAGAGCTAAAATTAGCATGTTTAAAGTGATTTTCATGCTTCCAGGGGCCCGGGAAGTGAATGAAATACCATTTGGAGGCATTTAATGTTCAAGCAAAAACAGGTGATTTTTGACAAAAGAGATAACACCCCCCCATTACGTCATGCTGCAGAAAGGTGAAAAATGGTCGGTTTTCAAATGTTTTTTTTTTTAACGTCAGTTCACATTTGTAGGTAGATCATCAGTTTTAGAGCTAAAATTAGCATGTTTAAAGTGATTTTTATGCTTCCAGGGCCCAAAACACAAGATTTGTGGAATGGTTAAAAGTGCATGAAAATGGCCAATTTACTCACTCTGAGGTCTCAAAAAGTGTTTCTTCACCACGGGAAGTGAATCAAATACCATTTGGAGGCATTTAATGTTCAAGCAAAAACAGGTGATTTTTGACAAAAGAGATAACACCCCCCCATTACGTCATGCTGCAGAAAGGTGAAAAATGGTCCGTTTTCAAATGTTTTATTTTTGAACGTCATTTCACATTTGTAGGTAGATCATCAGTTTTAGAGCTAAAATTAGCATGTTTAAAGTGATTTTCATGCTTCCAGGGGCCCCGGAAGTGAATTAAATACCATTTGGAGGCATTTAATGTTCAAGCAAAAACAGGTGATTTTTGACAAAAGAGATAACCACCCCCCCCATTACGTCATGCTTCAGAAAGGTGAAAAATGGTCCGTTTTCAAATGTTTTATTTTTGAACGTCAGTTCACATTTGTAGGTAGATCATCAGTTTTAGAGCTAAAATTAGCATGTTTAAAGTGATTTTCATGCTTCCAGGGGCCCGGGAAGTGAATTAAATACCATTTGGAGGCATTTAATGTTCAAGCAAAAACAGGTGATTTTTGACAAAAGAGATAACACCCCCCCATTACGTCATGCTGCAGAAAGGTGAAAAATGGTCTGTTTTCAAATGTTTTATTTTTTAACGTCAGTTCACATTTGTAGGTAGATCATCAGTTTTAGAGCTAAAATTAGCATGTTTAAAGTGATTTTCATGCTTCCAGGGGCCCAAAACACAAGATTTGTGGAATGGTTAAAAGTGCATGAAAATGGCCAATTTACTCACTCTGAGGTCTCAAAAAGTGTTTCTTCACCCCGGGAAGGTAATTAAATACCATTTGGAGGCATTTAATGTTCAAGCAAAAACAGGTGATTTTTGACAAAAGAGATAACACCCCCCCCATTACGTCATGCTTCTGAAAGGTGAAAAATGGTCCGTTTTCAAATGTTTTATTTTTGAACGTCAGTTCACATTTGTAGGTAGATCATCAGTTTTAGAGCTAAGATTAGCATGTTTAAAGTGATTTTCATGCTACCAGGGGCCCGGGAAGTGAATTAAATACCATTTGGAGGCATTTAATGTTCAAGCAAAAACAGGTGATTTTTGACAAAAGAGATAACACCCCCCCCCATTACGTCATGCTTCAGAAAGGTGAAAAATTGTCCATTTTCAAATGTTTTATTTTTGAAAGTCAGTTCACATTTGTAGGTAGATCATCAGTTTTAGAGCTAAAATTAGCACGTTTAAAGTGATTTTCATGCTTCTAGGGGCCCAGGAAGTGAATTAAATACCATTTGGAGGCATTTAATGTTCAAGCAAAAACAGGTGATTTTTGACAAAAGAGATAACACCCCCCCATTACGTCATGCTGCAGAAAGGTGAAAAATGGTCCGTTTTCAAATGTTTTATTTTTTAACGTCAGTTCACATTTGTAGGTAGATCATCAGTTTTAGAGCTAAAATTAGCATGTTTAAAGTGATTTTCATGCTTCCAGGGGCCCAAAACACAAGATTTGTGGAATGGTTAAAAGTGCATGAAAATGGCCAATTTACTCACTCTGAGGTCTCAAAAAGTGTTTCTTCACCCCGGGAAGTGAATTAAATACCATTTGGAGGCATTTCATGTTCAAGCAAAAACAGGTGATTTTTGACAAAAGAGATAACACCCCCCCATTATGTCATGCTGCAGAAAGGTGAAAAATGGTCCGTTTTCAAATGTTTTATTTTTTAACGTCAGTTCACATTTGTAGGTAGATCATCAGTTTTAGAGCTAAAATTAGTATGTTTAAAGTGATTTTCATGCTTCCAGGGGCCCAAAACACAAGATTTGTGGAATGGTTAAAAGTGCATGAAAATGGCCAATTTACTCACTCTGAGGTCTCAAAAAGTGTTTCTTCACCCCGGGAAGGTAATTAAATACCATTTGGAGGCATTTAATGTTCAAGCAAAAACAGTTGATTTTTGACAAAAGAGATAACACCCCCCCATTACGTCATGCTTCAGAAAGGTGAAAAATGGTCCGTTTTAAAATGTTTTATTTTTGAACGTCAGTTCACATTTGTAGGTAGATCATCAGTTTTAGAGCTAAAATTAGCATGTTTAAAGTGATTTTCATGCTACCAGGGGCCCGGGAAGTGTATTAAATACCATTTTGAGGCATTTAATGTTCAAGCAAAAACAGGTGATTTTTGACAAAAGAGATAACACCCCCCCATTACGTCATGCTTCAGAAAGGTGAAAAATTGTCCGTTTTCAAATGTTTTATTTTTGAAAGTCAGTTCACATTTGTAGGTAGATCATCAGTTTTAGAGCTAAAATTAGCACGTTTAAAGTGATTTTCATGCTTCCAGGGGCCCGGGAAGTGAATTAAATACCATTTGGAGGCATTTAATGTTCAAGCAAAAACAGGTGATTTTTGACAAAAGAGATAACACCCCCCCATTATGTCATGCTGCAGAAAGGTGAAAAATGGTCTGTTTTCAAATGTTTTATTTTTTAACGTCAGTTCACATTTGTAGGTAGATCATCAGTTTTAGAGCTAAAATTAGCATGTTTAAAGTGATTTTCATGCTTCCAGGGGCCCAAAACACAAGATTTGTGGAATGGTTAAAAGTGCATGAAAATGGCCAATTTACTCACTCTGAGGTCTCAAAAAGTGTTTCTTCACCCCGGGAAGGTAATTAAATACCATTTGGAGGCATTTAATGTTCAAGCAAAAACAGGTGATTTTTGACAAAAGAGATAACACCCCCCCATTACGTCATGCTTCAGAAAGGTGAAAAATGGTCCGTTTTCAAATGTTTTATTTTTGAACGTCAGTTCACATTTGTAGGTAGATCATCAGTTTTAGAGCTAAAATTAGCATGTTTAAAGTGATTTTCATGCTACCAGGGGCCCGGGAAGTGAATTAAATACCATTTGGAGGCATTTAATGTTCAAGCAAAAACAGGTGATTTTTGACAAAAGAGATAACACCCCCCCCATTACGTCATGCTGCAGAAAGGTGAAAAATTGTCCGTTTTCAAATGTTTTATTTTTGAAAGTCAGTTCACATTTGTAGGTAGATCATCAGTTTTAGAGCTAAAATTAGCATGTTTAAAGTGATTTTCATGCTTCCAGGGGCCCGGGAAGTGAATTAAATACCATTTGGAGGCATTTAATGTTCAAGCAAAAACAGGTGATTTTTTACAAAAGAGATAACACCCCCCCATTACGTCATGCTGCAGAAAGGTGAAAAATGGTCCGTTTTCAAATGTTTTATTTTTTAACGTCAGTTCACATTTGTAGGTAGATCATCAGTTTTAGAGCTAAAATTAGTATGTTTAAAGTGATTTTCATGCTTCCAGGGGCCCAAAACACAAGATTTGTGGAATGGTTAAAAGTGCATGAAAATGGCCAATTTACTCACTCTGAGGTCTCAAAAAGTGTTTCTTCACCCCGGGAAGGTAATTAAATACCATTTGGAGGCATTTAATGTTCAAGCAAAAACAGTTGATTTTTGACAAAAGAGATAACACCCCCCCATTACGTCATGCTTCAGAAAGGTGAAAAATGGTCCGTTTTAAAATGTTTTATTTTTGAACGTCAGTTCACATTTGTAGGTAGATCATCAGTTTTAGAGCTAAAATTAGCATGTTTAAAGTGATTTTCATGCTACCAGGGGCCCGGGAAGTGTATTAAATACCATTTTGAGGCATTTAATGTTCAAGCAAAAACAGGTGATTTTTGACAAAAGAGATAACACCCCCCCATTACGTCATGCTTCAGAAAGGTGAAAAATTGTCCGTTTTCAAATGTTTTATTTTTGAAAGTCAGTTCACATTTGTAGGTAGATCATCAGTTTTAGAGCTAAAATTAGCACGTTTAAAGTGATTTTCATGCTTCCAGGGGCCCGGGAAGTGAATTAAATACCATTTGGAGGCATTTAATGTTCAAGCAAAAACAGGTGATTTTTGACAAAAGAGATAACACCCCCCCATTATGTCATGCTGCAGAAAGGTGAAAAATGGTCTGTTTTCAAATGTTTTATTTTTTAACGTCAGTTCACATTTGTAGGTAGATCATCAGTTTTAGAGCTAAAATTAGCATGTTTAAAGTGATTTTCATGCTTCCAGGGGCCCAAAACACAAGATTTGTGGAATGGTTAAAAGTGCATGAAAATGGCCAATTTACTCACTCTGAGGTCTCAAAAAGTGTTTCTTCACCCCGGGAAGGTAATTAAATACCATTTGGAGGCATTTAATGTTCAAGCAAAAACAGGTGATTTTTGACAAAAGAGATAACACCCCCCCATTACGTCATGCTTCAGAAAGGTGAAAAATGGTCCGTTTTCAAATGTTTTATTTTTGAACGTCAGTTCACATTTGTAGGTAGATCATCAGTTTTAGAGCTAAAATTAGCATGTTTAAAGTGATTTTCATGCTACCAGGGGCCCGGGAAGTGAATTAAATACCATTTGGAGGCATTTAATGTTCAAGCAAAAACAGGTGATTTTTGACAAAAGAGATAACACCCCCCCCATTACGTCATGCTGCAGAAAGGTGAAAAATTGTCCGTTTTCAAATGTTTTATTTTTGAAAGTCAGTTCACATTTGTAGGTAGATCATCAGTTTTAGAGCTAAAATTAGCATGTTTAAAGTGATTTTCATGCTTCCAGGGGCCCGGGAAGTGAATTAAATACCATTTGGAGGCATTTAATGTTCAAGCAAAAACAGGTGATTTTTTACAAAAGAGATAACACCCCCCCATTACGTCATGCTGCAGAAAGGTGAAAAATGGTCCGTTTTCAAATGTTTTATTTTTTAACGTCAGTTCACATTTGTAGGTAGATCATCAATTTTAGAGCTAAAATTAGCATGTTTAAAGTGATTTTCATGCTTCCAGGGGCCCAAAACACAAGATTTGTGGAATGGTTAAAAGTGCATGAAAATGGCCAATTTACTCACTCTGAGGTCTCAAAAAGTGTTTCTTCACCCCGGGAAGTGAATTAAATACCATTTGGAGGCATTTCATGTTCAAGCAAAAACAGGTGATTTTTGACAAAAGAGATAACACCCCCCATTACGTCATGCTGCAGAAAGGTGAAAAATGGTCCGTTTTCAAATGTTTTATTTTTTAACGTCAGTTCACATTTGTAGGTAGATCATCAGTTTTAGAGCTAAAATTAGCATGTTTAAAGTGATTTTCATGCTTCCAGGGGCCCAAAACACAAGATTTGTGGAATGGTTAAAAGTGCATGAAAATGGCCAATTTACTCACTCTGAGGTCTCAAAAAGTGTTTCTTCACCCGGGGAAGTGAATTAAATACCATTTGGAGGCATTTAATGTTCAAGCAAAAACAGGTGATTTTTGACAAAAGTGATAACACCCCCCCATTACGTCATGCTTCAGAAAGGTGAAAAATGGTCCGTTTTCAAATGTTTTATTTTTGAACGTCAGTTCACATTTGTAGGTAGATCATCAGTTTTAGAGCTAAAATTAGCATGTTTAAAGTGATTTTCATGCTTCCAGGGGCCCGGGAAGTGAATTAAATACCATTTGGAGGCATTTAATGTTCAAGCAAAAACAGGTGATTTTTGACAAAAGAGATAACACCCCCCCATTACGTCATGCTGCAGAAAGGTGAAAAATGGTCTGTTTTCAAATGTTTTATTTTTTAACGTCAGTTCACATTTGTAGGTAGATCATCAGTTTTAGAGCTAAAATTAGCATGTTTAAAGTGATTTTCATGCTTCCAGGGGCCCAAAACACAAGATTTGTGGAATGGTTAAAAGTGCATGAAAATGGCCAATTTACTCACTCTGAGGTCTCAAAAAGTGTTTCTTCACCCCGGGAAGGTAATTAAATACCATTTGGAGGCATTTAATGTTCAAGCAAAAACAGGTGATTTTTGACAAAAGAGATAACACCCCCCCCATTACGTCATGCTTCAGAAAGGTGAAAAATGGTCCGTTTTCAAATGTTTTATTTTTGAACGTCAGTTCACATTTGTAGGTAGATCATCAGTTTTAGAGCTAAAATTAGTATGTTTAAAGTGATTTTCATGCTTCCAGGGGCCCAAAACACAAGATTTGTGGAATGGTTAAAAGTGCATGAAAATGGCCAATTTACTCACTCTGAGGTCTCAAAAAGTGTTTCTTCACCCCGGGAAGGTTATTAAATACCATTTGGAGGCATTTAATGTTCAAGCAAAAACAGTTGATTTTTGACAAAAGAGATAACACCCCCCCATTACGTCATGCTTCAGAAAGGTGAAAAATGGTCCGTTTTAAAATGTTTTATTTTTGAACGTCAGTTCACATTTGTAGGTAGATCATCAGTTTTAGAGCTAAAATTAGCATGTTTAAAGTGATTTTCATGCTACCAGGGGCCCGGGAAGTGAATTAAATACCATTTTGAGGCATTTAATGTTCAAGCAAAAACAGGTGATTTTTGACAAAAGAGATAACACCCCCCCATTACGTCATGCTTCAGAAAGGTGAAAAATTGTCCGTTTTCAAATGTTTTATTTTTGAAAGTCAGTTCACATTTGTAGGTAGATCATCAGTTTTAGAGCTAAAATTAGCACGTTTAAAGTGATTTTCATGCTTCCAGGGGCCCGGGAAGTGAATTAAATACCATTTGGAGGCATTTAATGTTCAAGCAAAAACAGGTGATTTTTGACAAAAGAGATAACACCCCCCCATTACGTCATGCTGCAGAAAGGTGAAAAATGGTCTGTTTTCAAATGTTTTATTTTTTAACGTCAGTTCACATTTGTAGGTAGATCATCAGTTTTAGAGCTAAAATTAGCATGTTTAAAGTGATTTTCATGCTTCCAGGGGCCCAAAACACAAGATTTGTGGAATGGTTAAAAGTGCATGAAAATGGCCAATTTACTCACTCTGAGGTCTCAAAAAGTGTTTCTTCACCCCGGGAAGGTAATTAAATACCATTTGGAGGCATTTAATGTTCAAGCAAAAACAGGTGATTTTTGACAAAAGAGATAACACCCCCCCCCATTACGTCATGCTTCAGAAAGGTGAAAAATGGTCCGTTTTCAAATGTTTTATTTTTGAACGTCAGTTCACATTTGTAGGTAGATCATCAGTTTTAGAGCTAAAATTAGTATGTTTAAAGTGATTTTCATGCTTCCAGGGGCCCAAAACACAAGATTTGTGGAATGGTTAAAAGTGCATGAAAATGGCCAATTTACTCACTCTGAGGTCTCAAAAAGTGTTTCTTCACCCCGGGAAGGTAATTAAATACCATTTGGAGGCATTTAATGTTCAAGCAAAAACAGTTGATTTTTGACAAAAGAGATAACACCCCCCCATTACGTCATGCTTCAGAAAGGTGAAAAATGGTCCGTTTTAAAATGTTTTATTTTTGAACGTCAGTTCACATTTGTAGGTAGATCATCAGTTTTAGAGCTAAAATGAGCATGTTTAAAGTGATTTTCATGCTACCAGGGGCCCGGGAAGTGAATTAAATACCATTTTGAGGCATTTAATGTTCAAGCAAAAACAGGTGATTTTTGACAAAAGAGATAACACCCCCCCATTACGTCATGCTTCAGAAAGGTGAAAAATTGTCCGTTTTCAAATGTTTTATTTTTGAAAGTCAGTTCACATTTGTAGGTAGATCATCAGTTTTAGAGCTAAAATTAGCACGTTTAAAGTGATTTTCATGCTTCCAGGGGCCCGGGAAGTGAATTAAATACCATTTGGAGGCATTTAATGTTCAAGCAAAAACAGGTGATTTTTGACAAAAGAGATAACACCCCCCCATTACGTCATGCTGCAGAAAGGTGAAAAATGGTCTGTTTTCAGATGTTTTATTTTTTAACGTCAGTTCACATTTGTAGGTAGATCATCAGTTTTAGAGCTAAAATTAGCATGTTTAAAGTGATTTTCATGCTTCCAGGGGCCCAAAACACAAGATTTGTGGAATGGTTAAAAGTGCATGAAAATGGCCAATTTACTCACTCTGAGGTCTCAAAAAGTGTTTCTTCACCCCGGGAAGGTAATTAAATACCATTTGGAGGCATTTAATGTTCAAGCAAAAACAGGTGATTGTTGACAAAAGAGATAACACCCCCCCCCCCATTACGTCATGCTTCAGAAAGGTGAAAAATGGTCCGTTTTCAAATGTTTTATTTTTGAAAGTCAGTTCACATTGGTAGGTAGATCATCAGTTTTAGAGCTAAAATTAGCATGTTTAAAGTGATTTTCATGCTTCCAGGGGCCCAAAACACAAGATTTGTGGAATGGTTAAAAGTGCATGAAAATGGCCAATTTACTCACTCTGAGGTCTCAAAAAGTGTTTCTTCACCCCGGGAAGGTAATTAAATACCATTTGGAGGCATTTAATGTTCAAGCAAAAACAGGTGATTTTTGACAAAAGAGATAACACCCCCCCCATTACGTCATGCTTCAGAAAGGTGAAAAATGGTCCGTTTTCAAATGTTTTATTTTTGAACGTCAGTTCACATTTGTAGGTAGATCATCAGATTTAGAGCTAAAATTAGCATGTTTAAAGTGATTTTCATGCTTCCAGGGGCCCAAAACACAAGATTTGTGGAATGGTTAAAAGTGCATGAAAATGGCCAATTTACTCACTCTGAGGTCTCAAAAAGTGTTTCTTCACCCCGGGAAGTGAATTAAATACCATTTGGAGGCATTTCATGTTCAAGCAAAAACAGGTGATTTTTGACAAAAGAGATAACACCCCCCATTACGTCATGCTGCAGAAAGGTGAAAAATGGTCCGTTTTCAAATGTTTTATTTTTTAACGTCAGTTCACATTTGTAGGTAGATCATCAGTTTTAGAGCTAAAATTAGCATGTTTAAAGTGATTTTCATGCTTCCAGGGGCCCAAAACACAAGACTTGTGGAATGGTTAAAAGTGCATGAAAATGGCCAATTTACTCACTCTGAGGTCTCAAAAAGTGTTTCTTCACCCGGGGAAGTGAATTAAATACCATTTGGAGGCATTTAATGTTCAAGCAAAAACAGGTGATTTTTGACAAAAGTGATAACACCCCCCCATTACGTCATGCTTCGGAAAGGTGAAAAATGGTCCGTTTTCAAATGTTTTATTTTTGAACGTCAGTTCACATTTGTAGGTAGATCATCAGTTTTAGAGCTAAAATTAGCATGTTTAAAGTGATTTTCATGCTTCCAGGGGCCCGGGAAGTGAATTAAATACCATTTGGAGGCATTTAATGTTCAAGCAAAAACAGGTGATTTTTGACAAAAGAGATAACACCCCCCCATTACGTCATGCTGCAGAAAGGTGAAAAATGGTCCATTTTCAAATGTTTTATTTTTTAACGTCAGTTCACATTTGTAGGTAGATCATCAGTTTTAGAGCTAAAATTAGCATGTTTAAAGTGATTTTCATGCTTCCAGGGGCCCAGGAAGTGAATGAAATACCATTTGGAGGCATTTAATGTTCAAGCAAAAACAGGTGATTTTTGACAAAAGAGATAACACCCCCCCATTACGTCATGCTGCAGAAAGGTGAAAAATGGTCAGTTTTCAAATGTTTTTTTTTTTAACGTCAGTTCACATTTGTAGGTAGATCATCAGTTTTAGAGCTAAAATTAGCATGTTTAAAGTGATTTTCATGCTTCCAGGGCCCAAAACACAAGATTTGTGGAATGGTTAAAAGTGCATGAAAATGGCCAATTTACTCACTCTGAGGTCTCAAAAAGTGTTTCTTCACCACGGGAAGTGAATCAAATACCATTTGGAGGCATTTAATGTTCAAGCAAAAACAGGTGATTTTTGACAAAAGAGATAACATCCCCCCATTACGTCATGCTGCAGAAAGGTGAAAAATGGTCCGTTTTCAAATGTTTTATTTTTTAACGTCAGTTCACATTTGTAGGTAGATCATCAGTTTTAGAGCTAAAATTAGCATGTTTAAAGTGATTTTCATGCTTCCAGGGGCCCAAAACACAAGATTTGTGGAATGGTTAAAAGTGCATGAAAATGGCCAATTTACTCACTCTGAGGTCTCAAAAAGTGTTTCTTCACCCGGGGAAGTGAATTAAATACCATTTGGAGGCATTTAATGTTCAAGGAAAAACAGGTGATTTTTGACAAAAGTGATAACACCCCCCCATTACGTCATGCTTCAGAAAGGTGAAAAATGGTCCGTTTTCAAATGTTTTATTTTTGAACGTCAGTTCACATTTGTAGGTAGATCATCAGTTTTAGAGCTAAAATTAGCATGTTTAAAGTGATTTTCATGCTTCCAGGGGCCCGGGAAGTGAATTAAATACCATTTGGAGGCATTTAATGTTCAAGCAAAAACAGGTGATTTTTGACAAAAGAGATAACACCCCCCCATTACGTCATGCTGCAGAAAGGTGAAAAATGGTCCGTTTTCAAATGTTTTATTTTTTAACGTCAGTTCACATTTGTAGGTAGATCATCAGTTTTAGAGCTAAAATTAGCATGTTTAAAGTGATTTTCATGCTTCCAGGGGCCCGGGAAGTGAATGAAATACCATTTGGAGGCATTTAATGTTCAAGCAAAAACAGGTGATTTTTGACAAAAGAGATAACACCCCCCCATTACGTCATGCTGCAGAAAGGTGAAAAATGGTCGGTTTTCAAATGTTTTTTTTTTTAACGTCAGTTCACATTTGTAGGTAGATCATCAGTTTTAGAGCTAAAATTAGCATGTTTAAAGTGATTTTCATGCTTCCAGGGCCCAAAACACAAGATTTGTGGAATGGTTAAAAGTGCATGAAAATGGCCAATTTACTCACTCTGAGGTCTCAAAAAGTGTTTCTTCACCACGGGAAGTGAATCAAATACCATTTGGAGGCATTTAATGTTCAAGCAAAAACAGGTGATTTTTGACAAAAGAGATAACACCCCCCCATTACGTCATGCTGCAGAAAGGTGAAAAATGGTCCGTTTTCAAATGTTTTATTTTTGAACGTCATTTCACATTTGTAGGTAGATCATCAGTTTTAGAGCTAAAATTAGCATGTTTAAAGTGATTTTCATGCTTCCAGGGGCCCCGGAAGTGAATTAAATACCATTTGGAGGCATTTAATGTTCAAGCAAAAACAGGTGATTTTTGACAAAAGAGATAACCACCCCCCCCATTACGTCATGCTTCAGAAAGGTGAAAAATGGTCCGTTTTCAAATGTTTTATTTTTGAACGTCAGTTCACATTTGTAGGTAGATCATCAGTTTTAGAGCTAAAATTAGCATGTTTAAAGTGATTTTCATGCTTCCAGGGGCCCGGGAAGTGAATTAAATACCATTTGGAGGCATTTAATGTTCAAGCAAAAACAGGTGATTTTTGACAAAAGAGATAACACCCCCCCATTACGTCATGCTGCAGAAAGGTGAAAAATGGTCTGTTTTCAAATGTTTTATTTTTTAACGTCAGTTCACATTTGTAGGTAGATCATCAGTTTTAGAGCTAAAATTAGCATGTTTAAAGTGATTTTCATGCTTCCAGGGGCCCAAAACACAAGATTTGTGGAATGGTTAAAAGTGCATGAAAATGGCCAATTTACTCACTCTGAGGTCTCAAAAAGTGTTTCTTCACCCCGG
This sequence comes from Lissotriton helveticus, assembly GCF_964261635.1. NCBI lineage: Eukaryota > Metazoa > Chordata > Amphibia > Caudata > Salamandridae > Lissotriton > Lissotriton helveticus. Next base: position 79,260 of record NW_027611944.1, read on the forward strand.
GAAGGTAATTAAATACCATTTGGAGGCATTTAATGTTCAAGCAAAAACAGGTGATTTTTGACAAAAGAGATAACACCCCCCCCCCATTACGTCATGCTTCAGAAAGGTGAAAAATGGTCCGTTTTCAAATGTTTTATTTTTGAAAGTCAGTTCACATTGGTAGGTAGATCATCAGTTTTAGAGCTAAAATTAGCATGTTTAAAGTGATTTTCATGCTTCCAGGGGCCCAAAACACAAGATTTGTGGAATGGTTAAAAGTGCATGAAAATGGCCAATTTACTCACTCTGAGGTCTCAAAAAGTGTTTCTTCACCCCGGGAAGGTAATTAAATACCATTTGGAGGCATTTAATGTTCAAGCAAAAACAGGTGATTTTTGACAAAAGAGATAACACCCCCCCCATTACGTCATGCTTCAGAAAGGTGAAAAATGGTCCGTTTTCAAATGTTTTATTTTTGAACGTCAGTTCACATTTGTAGGTAGATCATCAGATTTAGAGCTAAAATTAGCATGTTTAAAGTGATTTTCATGCTTCCAGTGGCCCAAAACACAAGATTTGTGGAATGGTTAAAAGTGCATGAAAATGGCCAATTTACTCACTCTGAGGTCTCAAAAAGTGTTTCTTCACCCCGGGAAGTGAATTAAATACCATTTGGAGGCATTTCATGTTCAAGCAAAAACAGGTGATTTTTGACAAAAGAGATAACACCCCCCATTACGTCATGCTGCAGAAAGGTGAAAAATGGTCCGTTTTCAAATGTTTTATTTTTTAACGTCAGTTCACATTTGTAGGTAGATCATCAGTTTTAGAGCTAAAATTAGCATGTTTAAAGTGATTTTCATGCTTCCAGGGGCCCAAAACACAAGACTTGTGGAATGGTTAAAAGTGCATGAAAATGGCCAATTTACTCACTCTGAGGTCTCAAAAAGTGTTTCTTCACCCGGGGAAGTGAATTAAATACCATTTGGAGGCATTTAATGTTCAAGCAAAAACAGGTGATTTTTGACAAAAGTGATAACACCCCCCCATTACGTCATGCTTCGGAAAGGTGAAAAATGGTCCGTTTTCAAATGTTTTATTTTTGAACGTCAGTTCACATTTGTAGGTAGATCATCAGTTTTAGAGCTAAAATTAGCATGTTTAAAGTGATTTTCATGCTTCCAGGGGCCCGGGAAGTGAATTAAATACCATTTGGAGGCATTTAATGTTCAAGCAAAAACAGGTGATTTTTGACAAAAGAGATAACACCCCCCCCATTACGTCATGCTGCAGAAAGGTGAAAAATGGTCCGTTTTCAAATGTTTTATTTTTTAACGTCAGTTCACATTTGTAGGTAGATCATCAGTTTTAGAGCTAAAATTAGCATGTTTAAAGTGATTTTCATGCTTCCAGGGGCCCAGGAAGTGAATGAAATACCATTTGGAGGCATTTAATGTTCAAGCAAAAACAGGTGATTTTTGACAAAAGAGATAACACCCCCCCATTACGTCATGCTGCAGAAAGGTGAAAAATGGTCAGTTTTCAAATGTTTTTTTTTTTAACGTCAGTTCACATTTGTAGGTAGATCATCAGTTTTAGAGCTAAAATTAGCATGTTTAAAGTGATTTTCATGCTTCCAGGGCCCAAAACACAAGATTTGTGGAATGGTTAAAAGTGCATGAAAATGGCCAATTTACTCACTCTGAGGTCTCAAAAAGTGTTTCTTCACCACGGGAAGTGAATCAAATACCATTTGGAGGCATTTAATGTTCAAGCAAAAACAGGTGATTTTTGACAAAAGAGATAACATCCCCCCATTACGTCATGCTGCAGAAAGGTGAAAAATGGTCCGTTTTCAAATGTTTTATTTTTTAACGTCAGTTCACATTTGTAGGTAGATCATCAGTTTTAGAGCTAAAATTAGCATGTTTAAAGTGATTTTCATGCTTCCAGGGGCCCAAAACACAAGATTTGTGGAATGGTTAAAAGTGCATGAAAATGGCCAATTTACTCACTCTGAGGTCTCAAAAAGTGATTCTTCACCCGGGGAAGTGAATTAAATACCATTTGGAGGCATTTAATGTTCAAGCAAAAACAGGTGATTTTTGACAAAAGTGATAACACCCCCCCATTACGTCATGCTTCAGAAAGGTGAAAAATGGTCCGTTTTCAAATGTTTTATTTTTGAACGTCAGTTCACATTTGTAGGTAGATCATCAGTTTTAGAGCTAAAATTAGCATGTTTAAAGTGATTTTCATGCTTCCAGGGGCCCGGGAAGTGAATTAAATACCATTTGGAGGCATTTAATGTTCAAGCAAAAACAGGTGATTTTTGACAAAAGAGATAACACCCCCCCATTACGTCATGCTGCAGAAAGGTGAAAAATGGTCCGTTTTCAAATGTTTTATTTTTTAACGTCAGTTCACATTTGTAGGTAGATCATCAGTTTTAGAGCTAAAATTAGCATGTTTAAAGTGATTTTCATGCTTCCAGGGGCCCGGGAAGTGAATGAAATACCATTTGGAGGCATTTAATGTTCAAGCAAAAACAGGTGATTTTTGACAAAAGAGATAACACCCCCCCATTACGTCATGCTGCAGAAAGGTGAAAAATGGTCGGTTTTCAAATGTTTTTTTTTTTAACGTCAGTTCACATTTGTAGGTAGATCATCAGTTTTAGAGCTAAAATTAGCATGTTTAAAGTGATTTTCATGCTTCCAGGGCCCAAAACACAAGATTTGTGGAATGGTTAAAAGTGCATGAAAATGGCCAATTTACTCACTCTGAGGTCTCAAAAAGTGTTTCTTCACCACGGGAAGTGAATCAAATACCATTTGGAGGCATTTAATGTTCAAGCAAAAACAGGTGATTTTTGACAAAAGAGATAACACCCCCCCATTACGTCATGCTGCAGAAAGGTGAAAAATGGTCCGTTTTCAAATGTTTTATTTTTGAACGTCATTTCACATTTGTAGGTAGATCATCAGTTTTAGAGCTAAAATTAGCATGTTTAAAGTGATTTTCATGCTTCCAGGGGCCCCGGAAGTGAATTAAATACCATTTGGAGGCATTTAATGTTCAAGCAAAAACAGGTGATTTTTGACAAAAGAGATAACCACCCCCCCCATTACGTCATGCTTCAGAAAGGTGAAAAATGGTCCGTTTTCAAATGTTTTATTTTTGAACGTCAGTTCACATTTGTAGGTAGATCATCAGTTTTAGAGCTAAAATTAGCATGTTTAAAGTGATTTTCATGCTTCCAGGGGCCCGGGAAGTGAATTAAATACCATTTGGAGGCATTTAATGTTCAAGCAAAAACTGGTGATTTTTGACAAAAGAGATAACACCCCCCCCATTACGTCATGCTGCAGAAAGGTGAAAAATGGTCCGTTTTCAAATGTTTTATTTTTGAACGTCAGTTCACATTTGTAGGTAGATCATCAGTTTTAGAGCTAAAATTAGCATGTTTAAAGTGATTTTCATGCTACCAGGGGCCCGGGAAGTGAATTAAATACCATTTGGAGGCATTTAATGTTCAAGCAAAAACAGGTGATTTTTGACAAAAGAGATAACACCCCCCCCATTACGTCATGCTTCAGAAAGGTGAAAAATTGTCCGTTTTCAAATGTTTTATTTTTGAAAGTCAGTTCACATTTGTAGGTAGATCATCAGTTTTAGAGCTAAAATTAGCATGTTTAAAGTGATTTTCATGCTTCCAGGGGCCCAAAACACAAGATTTGTGGAATGGTTAAAAGTGCATGAAAATGGCCAATTTACTCACTCTGAGGTCTCAAAAAGAGTTTCTTCACCCGGGAAGGTAATTAAATACCATTTGGAGGCATTTAATGTTCAAGCTAAAACAGGTGATTTTTGACAAAAGAGATAACACCCCCCCATTACGTCATGCTTCAGAAAGGTGAAAAATGGTCCGTTTTCAAATGTTTTATTTTTGAACGTCAGTTCACATTTGTAGGTAGATCATCAGTTTTAGAGCTAAAATTAGCATGTTTAAAGTGATTTTCATGCTACCAGGGGCCCGGGAAGTGAATTAAATACCATTTTGAGGCATTTAATGTTCAAGCAAAAACAGGTGATTTTTTACAAAAGAGATAACACCCCCCATTACGTCATGCTTCAGAAAGGTGAAAAATTGTCAGTTTTCAAATGTTTTATTTTTGAAAGTCAGTTCACGTTTGTAGGTAGATCATCAGTTTTAGAGCTAAAATTAGCACGTTTGAAGTGATTTTCATGCTTCCAGGGGCCCGGGAAGTGAATTAAATACCATTTGGAGGCATTTAATGTTCAAGCAAAAACAGGTGATTTTTTACAAAAGAGATAACACCCCCCCATTACGTCATGCTGCAGAAATGTGAAAAATGGTCTGTTTTCAAATGTTTTATTTTTTAACGTCAGTTCACATTTGTAGGTAGATCATCAGTTTTAGAGCTAAAATTAGCATGTTTAAAGTGATTTTCATGCTTCCAGGGGCCCAAAACACAAGATTTGTGGAATGGTTAAAAGTGCATGAAAATGGCCAATTTACTCACTCTGAGGTCTCAAAAAGTGTTTCTTCACCCCGGGAAGTGAATTTAATACCATTTGGAGGCATTTAATGTTCAAGCAAAAACAGGTGATTTTTGACAAAAGAGATAACACCCCCCCATTACGTCATGCTGCAGAAAGGTGAAAAATGGTCCGTTTTCAAATGTTTTATTTTTTAACGTCAGTTCACATTTGTAGGTAGATCATCAGTTTTAGAGCTAAAATTAGCATGTTTAAAGTGATTTTCATGCTTCCAGGGGCCCAACACAAAAGATTTGTGGAATGGTTAAAAGTGCATGAAAATGGCCAATTTACTCACTCTGAGGTCTCAAAAAGTGTTTCTTCACCCCGGGAAGTGAATTAAATACCATTTGGAGGCATTTAATGTTCAAGCAAAAACAGGTGATTTTTGACAAAAGAGATAACACCCCCCCATTACGTCATGCTTCAGAAAGGTGAAAAATGGTCCGTTTTCAAATGTTTTATTTTTGAACGTCAGTTCACATTTGTAGGTAGATCATCAGTTTTAGAGCTAAAATTAGCATGTTTAAAGTGATTTTCATGCTTCCAGGGGCCCGGGAAGTGAATTAAATACCATTTGGAGGCATTTAATGTTCAAGCAAAAACAGGTGATTTTTGACAAAAGAGATAACACCCCCCCATTACGTCATGCTTCAGAAAGGTGAAAAATGGTCCGTTTTCAAATGTTTTATTTTTGAACGTCAGTTCACATTTGTAGGTAGTTCATCAGTTTTAGAGCTAAAATTAGCATGTTTAAAGTGATTTTCATGCTTCCAGGGGCCCGGGAAGTGAATTAAATACCATTTGGAGGCATTTAATGTTCAAGCAAAAACAGGTGATTTTTGACAAAAGAGATAACACCCCCCCATTACGTCATGCTTCAGGAAGGTGAAAAATTGTCCGTTTTCAAATGTTTTATTTTTGAAAGTCAGTTCACATTTGTAGGTAGATCATCAGTTTTAGAGCTAAAATTAGCACGTTTAAAGTGATTTTCATGCTTCCAGGGGCCCGGGAAGTGAATTAAATACCATTTGGAGGCATTTAATGTTCAAGCAAAAACAGGTGATTTTTGACAAAAGAGATAACACCCCCCCATTACGTCATGCTTCAGAAAGGTGAAAAATGGTCCGTTTTCAAATGTTTTATTTTTGAACGTCAGTTCACATTTGTAGGTAGATCATCAGTTTTAGAGCTAAGATTAGCATGTTTAAAGTGATTTTCATGCTACCAGGGGCCCGGGAAGTGAATTAAATACCATTTGGAGGCATTTAATGTTCAAGCAAAAACAGGTGATTTTTGACAAAAGAGATAACACCCCCCCATTACGTCATGCTTCAGAAAGGTGAAAAATTGTCCATTTTCAAATGTTTTATTTTTGAAAGTCAGTTCACATTTGTAGGTAGATCATCAGTTTTAGAGCTAAAATTAGCACGTTTAAAGTGATTTTCATGCTTCTAGGGGCCCAGGAAGTGAATTAAATACAATTTGGAGGCATTTAATGTTCAAGCAAAAACAGGTGATTTTTGACAAAAGAGATAACACCCCCCCATTACGTCATGCTGCAGAAAGGTGAAAAATGGTCCGTTTTCAAATGTTTTATTTTTTAACGTCAGTTCACATTTGTAGGTAGATCATCAGTTTTAGAGCTAAAATTAGCATGTTTAAAGTGATTTTCATGCTTCCAGGGGCCCAAAACACAAGATTTGTGGAATGGTTAAAAGTGCATGAAAATGGCCAATTTACTCACTCTGAGGTCTCAAAAAGTGTTTCTTCACCCCGGGAAGTGAATTAAATACCATTTGGAGGCATTTAATGTTCAAGCAAAAACAGGTGATTTTTGACAAAAGAGATAACACCCCCCCATTATGTCATGCTGCAGAAAGGTGAAAAATGGTCCGTTTTCAAATGTTTTATTTTTTAACGTCAGTTCACATTTGTAGGTAGATCATCAGTTTTAGAGCTAAAATTAGTATGTTTAAAGTGATTTTCATGCTTCCAGGGGCCCAAAACACAAGATTTGTGGAATGGTTAAAAGTGCATGAAAATGGCCAATTTACTCACTCTGAGGTCTCAAAAAGTGTTTCTTCACCCCGGGAAGGTAATTAAATACCATTTGGAGGCATTTAATGTTCAAGCAAAAACAGCTGATTTTTGACAAAAGAGATAACACCCCCCCCATTACGTCATGCTTCAGAAAGGTGAAAAATGGTCCGTTTTCAAATGTTTTATTTTTGAACGTCAGTTCACATTTGTAGGTAGATCATCAGTTTTAGAGCTAAAATTAGCATGTTTAAAGTGATTTTCATGCTACCAGGGGCCCGGGAAGTGAATTAAATACCATTTTGAGGCATTTAATGTTCAAGCAAAAACAGGTGATTTTTGACAAAAGAGATAACACCCCCCCATTACGTCATGCTTCAGAAAGGTGAAAAATTGTCCGTTTTCAAATGTTTTATTTTTGAAAGTCAGTTCACATTTGTAGGTAGATCATCAGTTTTAGAGCTAAAATTAGCACATTTAAAGTGATTTTCATGCTTCCAGGGGCCCGGGAAGTGAATTAAATACCATTTGCAGGCATTTAATGTTCAAGCAAAAACAGGTGATTTTTGACAAAAGAGATAACACCCCCCCATTACGTCATGCTGCAGAAAGGTGAAAAATGGTCTGTTTTCAAATGTTTTATTTTTTAACGTCAGTTCACATTTGTAGGTAGATCATCAGTTTTAGAGCTAAAATTAGCATGTTTAAAGTGATTTTCATGCTTCCAGGGGCCCAAAACACAAGATTTGTGGAATGGTTAAAAGTGCATGAAAATGGCCAATTTACTCACTCTGAGGTCTCAAAAAGTGTTTCTTCACCCCGGGAAGGTAATTAAATACCATTTGGAGGCATTTAATGTTCAAGCAAAAACAGGTGATTTTTGACAAAAGAGATAACACCCCCCCCCCATTACGTCATGCTTCAGAAAGGTGAAAAATGGTCCGTTTTCAAATGTTTTATTTTTGAACGTCAGTTCACATTTGTAGGTAGATCATCAGTTTTAGAGCTAAAATTAGCATGTTTAAAGTGATTTTCATGCTACCAGGGGCCCGGGAAGTGAATTAAATACCATTTGGAGGCATTTAATGTTCAAGCAAAAACAGGTGATTTTTGACAAAAGAGATAACACCCCCCCATTACGTCATGCTGCAGAAAGGTGAAAAATTGTCCGTTTTCAAATGTTTTATTTTTGAAAGTCAGTTCACATTTGTAGGTAGATCATCAGTTTTAGAGCTAAAATTAGCATGTTTAAAGTGATTTTCATGCTTCCAGGGGCCCAAAACACAAGATTTGTGGAATGGTTAAAAGTGCATGAAAATGGCCAATTTACTCACTCTGAGGTCTCAAAAAGTGTTTCTTCACCCCGGGAAGGTAATTAAATACCATTTGGAGGCATTTAATGTTCAAGCAAAAACAGGTGATTTTTGACAAAAGAGATAACACCCCCCCATTACGTCATGGTTCAGAAAGGTGAAAAATGGTCCGTTTTCAAATGTTTTATTTTTGAACGTCAGTTCACATTTGTAGGTAGATCATCAGATTTAGAGCTAAAATTAGCATGTTTAAAGTGATTTTCATGCTTCCAGGGGCCCAAAACACAAGATTTGTGGAATGGTTAAAAGTGCATGAAAATGGCCAATTTACTCACTCTGAGGTCTCAAAAAGTGTTTCTTCACCCCGGGAAGTGAATTAAATACCATTTGGAGGCATTTCATGTTCAAGCAAAAACAGGTGATTTTTGACAAAAGAGATAACACCCCCCCATTACGTCATGCTGCAGAAAGGTGAAAAATGGTCCGTTTTCAAATGTTTTATTTTTTAACGTCAGTTCACATTTGTAGGTAGATCATCAGTTTTAGAGCTAAAATTAGCATGTTTAAAGTGATTTTCATGCTTCCAGGGGCCCAAAACACAAGATTTGTGGAATGGTTAAAAGTGCATGAAAATGGCCAATTTACTCACTCTGAGGTCTCAAAAAGTGTTTCTTCACCCCGGGAAGTGAATTAAATACCATTTGGAGGCATTTAATGTTCAAGCAAAAACAGGTGATTTTTGACAAAAGTGATAACACCCCCCCATTACGTCATGCTTCAGAAAGGTGAAAAATGGTCCGTTTTCAAATGTTTTATTTTTGAACGTCAGTTCACATTTGTAGGTAGATCATCAGTTTTAGAGCTAAAATTAGCATGTTTAAAGTGATTTTCATGCTTCCAGGGGCCCGGGAAGTGAATTAAATACCATTTGGAGGCATTTAATGTTCAAGCAAAAACAGGTGATTTTTGACAAAAGAGATAACACCCCCCCCCATTACGTCATGCTGCAGAAAGGTGAAAAATGGTCCGTTTTCAAATGTTTTATTTTTTAACGTCAGTTCACATTTGTAGGTAGATCATCAGTTTTAGAGCTAAAATTAGCATGTTTAAAGTGATTTTCATGCTTTCAGGGGCCCAAAACACAAGATTTGTGGAATGGTTAAAAGTGCATGAAAATGGCCAATTTACTCACTCTGAGGTCTCAAAAAGTGTTTCTTCACCCCTGGAAGGTAATTAAATACCATTTGGAGGCATTTAATGTTCAAGCAAAAACAGGTGATTTTTGACAAAAGAGATAACACCCCCCCCATTACGTCATGCTTCTGAAAGGTGAAAAATGGTCCGTTTTCAAATGTTTTATTTTTGAACGTCAGTTCACATTTGTAGGTAGATCATCAGTTTTAGAGCTAAGATTAGCATGTTTAAAGTGATTTTCATGCTACCAGGGGCCCGGGAAGTGAATTAAATACCATTTGGAGGCATTTAATGTTCAAGCAAAAACAGGTGATTTTTGACAAAAGAGATAACACCCCCCCCCCATTACGTCATGCTTCAGAAAGGTGAAAAATTGTCCATTTTCAAATGTTTTATTTTTGAAAGTCAGTTCACATTTGTAGGTAGATCATCAGTTTTAGAGCTAAAATTAGCACGTTTAAAGTGATTTTCATGCTTCTAGGGGCCCAGGAAGTGAATTAAATACCATTTGGAGGCATTTAATGTTCAAGCAAAAACAGGTGATTTTTGACAAAAGAGATAACACCCCCCCATTACGTCATGCTGCAGAAAGGTGAAAAATGGTCCGTTTTCAAATGTTTTATTTTTTAACGTCAGTTCACATTTGTAGGTAGATCATCAGTTTTAGAGCTAAAATTAGCATGTTTAAAGTGATTTTCATGCTTCCAGGGGCCCAAAACACAAGATTTGTGGAATGGTTAAAAGTGCATGAAAATGGCCAATTTACTCACTCTGAGGTCTCAAAAAGTGTTTCTTCACCCCGGGAAGTGAATTAAATACCATTTGGAGGCATTTCATGTTCAAGCAAAAACAGGTGATTTTTGACAAAAGAGATAACACCCCCCCATTATGTCATGCTGCAGAAAGGTGAAAAATGGTCCGTTTTCAAATGTTTTATTTTTTAACGTCAGTTCACATTTGTAGGTAGATCATCAGTTTTAGAGCTAAAATTAGTATGTTTAAAGTGATTTTCATGCTTCCAGGGGCCCAAAACACAAGATTTGTGGAATGGTTAAAAGTGCATGAAAATGGCCAATTTACTCACTCTGAGGTCTCAAAAAGTGTTTCTTCACCCCGGGAAGGTAATTAAATACCATTTGGAGGCATTTAATGTTCAAGCAAAAACAGTTGATTTTTGACAAAAGAGATAACACCCCCCCATTACGTCATGCTTCAGAAAGGTGAAAAATGGTCCGTTTTAAAATGTTTTATTTTTGAACGTCAGTTCACATTTGTAGGTAGATCATCAGTTTTAGAGCTAAAATTAGCATGTTTAAAGTGATTTTCATGCTACCAGGGGCCCGGGAAGTGTATTAAATACCATTTTGAGGCATTTAATGTTCAAGCAAAAACAGGTGATTTTTGACAAAAGAGATAACACCCCCCCATTACGTCATGCTTCAGAAAGGTGAAAAATTGTCCGTTTTCAAATGTTTTATTTTTGAAAGTCAGTTCACATTTGTAGGTAGATCATCAGTTTTAGAGCTAAAATTAGCACGTTTAAAGTGATTTTCATGCTTCCAGGGGCCCGGGAAGTGAATTAAATACCATTTGGAGGCATTTAATGTTCAAGTAAAAACAGGTGATTTTTGACAAAAGAGATAACACCCCCCCATTACGTCATGCTGCAGAAAGGTGAAAAATGGTCTGTTTTCAAATGTTTTATTTTTTAACGTCAGTTCAAATTTGTAGGTAGATCATCAGTTTTAGAGCTAAAATTAGCATGTTTAAAGTGATTTTCATGCTTCCAGGGGCCCAAAACACAAGATTTGTGGAATGGTTAAAAGTGCATGAAAATGGCCAATTTACTCACTCTGAGGTCTCAAAAGTGTTTCTTCACCCCGGGAAGGTAATAAATACCATTTGGAGGCATTAATGTTCAAGCAAAAACAGGTGATTTTTGACAAAAGAGATAACACCCCCCCCCCATTACGTCATGCTTCAGAAAGGTGAAAAATGGTCCGTTTTCAAATGTTTTATTTTTGAACGTCAGTTCACATTTGTAGGTAGATCATCAGTTTTAGAGCTAAAATTAGCATGTTTAAAGTGATTTTCATGCTACCAGGGGCCCGGGAAGTGAATTAAATACCATTTGGAGGCATTTAATGTTCAAGCAAAAACAGGTGATTTTTCACAAAAGAGATAACACCCCCCATTACGTCATGCTGCAGAAAGGTGAAAAATTGTCAGTTTTCAAATGTTTTATTTTTGAAAGTCAGTTCACATTTGTAGGTAGATCATCAGTTTTAGAGCTAAAATTAGCATGTTTAAAGTGATTTTCATGCTTCCAGGGGCCCAAAACACAAGATTTGTGGAATGGTTAAAAGTGCATGAAAATGGCCAATTTACTCACTCTGAGGTCTCAAAAAGTGTTTCTTCACCCCGGGAAGTGAATTAAATACCATTTGGAGGCATTTCATGTTCAAGCAAAAACAGGTGATTTTTGACAAAAGAGATAACACCCCCCCCCATTACGTCATGCTGCAGAAAGGTGAAAAATGGTCCGTTTTCAAATGTTTTATTTTTTAACGTCAGTTCACATTTGTAGGTAGATCATCAGTTTTAGAGCTAAAATTAGCATGTTTAAAGTGATTTTCATGCTTCCAGGGGCCCAAAACACAAGATTTGTGGAATGGTTAAAAGTGCATGAAAATGGCCAATTTACTCACTCTGAGGTCTCAAAAAGTGTTTCTTCACCCCGGGAAGTGAATTAAATACCATTTGGAGGCATTTAATGTTCAAGCAAAAACAGGTGATTTTTGACAAAAGTGATAACACCCCCCCATTACGTCATGCTTCAGAAAGGTGAAAAATGGTCCGTTTTCAAAATGTTTTATTTTTGAACGTCAGTTCACATTTGTAGGTAGATCATCAGTTTTAGAGCTAAAATTAGCATGTTTAAAGTGATTTTCATGCTTCCAGGGGCCCGGGAAGTGAATTAAATACCATTTGGAGGCATTTAATGTTCAAGCAAAAACAGGTGAATTTTGACAAAAGAGATAACACCCCCCCCATTACGTCATGCTGCAGAAAGGTGAAAAATGGTCCGTTTTCAAATGTTTTATTTTTAACGTCAGTTCACATTTGTAGGTAGATCATCAGTTTTAGAGCTAAAATTAGTATGTTTAAAGTGATTTTCATGCTTCCAGGGGCCCAAAACACAAGATTTGTGGAATGGTTAAAAGTGCATGAAAATGGCCAATTTACTCACTCTGAGGTCTCAAAAAGTGTTTCTTCACCCCGGGAAGGTAATTAAATACCATTTGGAGGCATTTAATGTTCAAGCAAAAACAGTTGATTTTTGACAAAAGAGATAACACCCCCCCATTACGTCATGCTTCAGAAAGGTGAAAAATGGTCCGTTTTAAAATGTTTTATTTTTGAACGTCAGTTCACATTTGTAGGTAGATCATCAGTTTTAGAGCTAAAATTAGCATGTTTAAAGTGATTTTCATGCTACCAGGGGCCCGGGAAGTGTATTAAATACCATTTTGAGGCATTTAATGTTCAAGCAAAAACAGGTGATTTTTGACAAAAGAGATAACACCCCCCCATTACGTCATGCTTCAGAAAGGTGAAAAATTGTCCGTTTTCAAATGTTTTATTTTTGAAAGTCAGTTCACATTTGTAGGTAGATCATCAGTTTTAGAGCTAAAATTAGCACGTTTAAAGTGATTTGCATGCTTCCGGTGGCCCGGGAACTGAATTAAATACCATTTGGAGGCATTTAATGTTCAAGCAAAAACAGGTGATTTTTGACAAAAGAGATAACACCCCCCCATTACGTCATGCTGCAGAAAGGTGAAAAATGGTCTGTTTTCAAATGTTTTATTTTTTAACGTCAGTTCACATTTGTAGGTAGATCATCAGTTTTAGAGCTAAAATTAGCATGTTTAAAGTGATTTTCATGCTTCCAGGGGCCCAAAACACAAGAATTGTGGAACGGTTAAAAGTGCATGAAAATGGCCAATTTACTCACTCTGAGGTCTCAAAAAGTGTTTCTTCACCCCGGGAAGGTAATTAAATACCATTTGGAGGCATTTAATGTTCAAGCAAAAACAGGTGATTTTTGAAAAAAGAGATAACACCCCCCCCATTACGTCATGCTTCAGAAAGGTGAAAAATGGTCCGTTTTCAAATGTTTTATTTTTGAACGTCAGTTCACATTTGTAGGTAGATCATCAGTTTTAGAGCTAAAATTAGCATGTTTAAAGTGATTTTCATGCTACCAGGGGCCCGGGAAGTGAATTAAATACCATTTGGAGGCATTTAATGTTCAAGCAAAAACAGGTGATTTTTGACAAAAGAGATAACACCCCCCCATTACGTCATGCTGCAGAAAGGTGAAAAAATGTCCGTTTTCAAATGTTTTATTTCTGAAAGTCAGTTCACATTTGTAGGTAGATCATCAGTTTTAGAGCTAAAATTAGCATGTTTAAAGTGATTTTCATGCTTCCAGGGGCCCGGGAAGTGAATTAAATACCATTTGGAGGCATTTAATGTTCAAGCAAAAACAGGTGATTTTTTACAAAAGAGATAACACCCCCCCATTACGTCATGCTGCAGAAAGGTGAAAAATGGTCCGTTTTCAAATGTTTTATTTTTTAACGTCAGTTCACATTTGTAGGTATATCATCAATTTTAGAGCTAAAATTAGCATGTTTAAAGTGATTTTCATGCTTCCAGGGGCCCAAAACACAAGATTTGTGGAATGGTTAAAAGTGCATGAAAATGGCCAATTTACTCACTCTGAGGTCTCAAAAAGTGTTTCTTCACCCCGGGAAGTGAATTAAATACCATTTGGAGGCATTTCATGTTCAAGCAAAAACAGGTGATTTTTGACAAAAGAGATAACACCCCCCATTACGTCATGCTGCAGAAAGGTGAAAAATGGTCCGTTTTCAAATGTTTTATTTTTTAACGTCAGTTCACATTTGTAGGTAGATCATCAGTTTCAGAGCTAAAATTAGCATGTTTAAAGTGATTTTCATGCTTCCAGGGGCCCAAAACACAAGATTTGTGGAATGGTTAAAAGTGCATGAAAATGGCCAATTTACTCACTCTGAGGTCTCAAAAAGTGTTTCTTCACCCGGGGAAGTGAATTAAATACCATATGGAGGCATTTAATGTTCAAGCAAAAACAGGTGATTTTTGACAAAAGTGATAACACCCCCCCATTACGTCATGCTTCAGAAAGGTGAAAAATGGTCCGTTTTCAAATGTTTTATTTTTGAACGTCAGTTCACATTTGTAGGTAGATCATCAGTTTTAGAGCTAAAATTAGCATGTTTAAAGTGATTTTCATGCTTCCAGGGGCCCGGGAAGTGAATTAAATACCATTTGGAGGCATTTAATGTTCAAGCAAAAACAGGTGATTTTTGACAAAAGAGATAACACCCCCCCATTACGTCATGCTGCAGAAAGGTGAAAAATGGTCTGTTTTCAAATGTTTTATTTTTTAACGTCAGTTCACATTTGTAGGTAGATCATCAGTTTTAGAGCTAAAATTAGCATGTTTAAAGTGATTTTCATGCTTCCAGGGGCCCAAAACACAAGATTTGTGGAATGGTTAAAAGTGCATGAAAATGGCCAATTTACTCACTCTGAGGTCTCAAAAAGTGTTTCTTCACCCCGGGAAGGTAATTAAATACCATTTGGAGGCATTTAATGTTCAAGCAAAAACAGGTGATTTTTGACAAAAGAGATAACACCCCCCCCATTACGTCATGCTTCAGAAAGGTGAAAAATGGTCCGTTTTCAAATGTTTTATTTTTGAACGTCAGTTCACATTTGTAGGTAGATCATCAGTTTTAGAGCTAACATTAGTATGTTTAAAGTGATTTTCATGCTTCCAGGGGCCCAAAACACAAGATTTGTGGAATGGTTAAAAGTGCATGAAAATGGCCAATTTACTCACTCTGAGGTCTCAAAAAGTGTTTCTTCACCCCGGGAAGGTAATTAAATACCATTTGGAGGCATTTAATGTTCAAGCAAAAACAGTTGATTTTTGACAAAAGAGATAACACCCCCCCATTACGTCATGCTTCAGAAAGGTGAAAAATGGTCCGTTTTAAAATGTTTTATTTTTGAACGTCAGTTCACATTTGTAGGTAGATCATCAGTTTTAGAGCTAAAATTAGCATGTTTAAAGTGATTTTCATGCTACCAGGGGCCCGGGAAGTGAATTAAATACCATTTTGAGGCATTTAATGTTCAAGCAAAAACAGGTGATTTTTGACAAAAGAGATAACACCCCCCCATTACGTCATGCTTCAGAAAGGTGAAAAATTGTCCGTTTTCAAATGTTTTATTTTTGAAAGTCAGTTCACATTTGTAGGTAGATCATCAGTTTTAGAGCTAAAATTAGCACGTTTAAAGTGATTTTCATGCTTCCAGGGGCCCGGGAAGTGAATTAAATACCATTTGGAGGCATTTAATGTTCAAGCAAAAACAGGTGATTTTTGACAAAAGAGATAACACCCCCCCATTACGTCATGCTGCAGAAAGGTGAAAAATGGTCTGTTTTCAAATGTTTTATTTTTTAACGTCAGTTCACATTTGTAGGTAGATCATCAGTTTTAGAGCTAAAATTAGCATGTTTAAAGTGATTTTCATGCTTCCAGGGGCCCAAAACACAAGATTTGTGGAATGGTTAAAAGTGCATGAAAATGGCCAATTTACTCACTCTGAGGTCTCAAAAAGTGTTTCTTCACCCCGGGAAGGTAATTAAATACCATTTGGAGGCATTTAATGTTCAAGCAAAAACAGGTGATTTTTGACAAAAGAGATAACACCCCCCCCCCATTACGTCATGCTTCAGAAAGGTGAAAAATGGTCCGTTTTCAAATGTTTTATTTTTGAAAGTCAGTTCACATTGGTAGGTAGATCATCAGTTTTAGAGCTAAAATTAGCATGTTTAAAGTGATTTTCATGCTTCCAGGGGCCCAAAACACAAGATTTGTGGAATGGTTAAAAGTGCATGAAAATGGCCAATTTACTCACTCTGAGGTCTCAAAAAGTGTTTCTTCACCCCGGGAAGGTAATTAAATACCATTTGGAGGCATTTAATGTTCAAGCAAAAACAGGTGATTTTTGACAAAAGAGATAACACCCCCCCCATTACGTCATGCTTCAGAAAGGTGAAAAATGGTCCGTTTTCAAATGTTTTATTTTTGAACGTCAGTTCACATTTGTAGGTAGATCATCAGATTTAGAGCTAAAATTAGCATGTTTAAAGTGATTTTCATGCTTCCAGGGGCCCAAAACACAAGATTTGTGGAATGGTTAAAAGTGCATGAAAATGGCCAATTTACTCACTCTGAGGTCTCAAAAAGTGTTTCTTCACCCCGGGAAGTGAATTAAATACCATTTGGAGGCATTTCATGTTCAAGCAAAAACAGGTGATTTTTGACAAAAGAGATAACACCCCCCATTACGTCATGCTGCAGAAAGGTGAAAAATGGTCCGTTTTCAAATGTTTTATTTTTTAACGTCAGTTCACATTTGTAGGTAGATCATCAGTTTTAGAGCTAAAATTAGCATGTTTAAAGTGATTTTCATGCTTCCAGGGCCCAAAACACAAGATTTGTGGAATAGTTAAAAGTGCATGAAAATGGCCAATTTACTCACTCTGAGGTCTCAAAAAGTGTTTCTTCACCACGGGAAGTGAATCAAATACCATTTGGAGGCATTTAATGTTCAAGCAAAAACAGGTGATTTTTGACAAAAGAGATAACATCCCCCCATTACGTCATGCTGCAGAAAGGTGAAAAATGGTCCGTTTTCAAATGTTTTATTTTTTAACGTCAGTTCACATTTGTAGGTAGATCATCAGTTTTAGAGCTAAAATTAGCATGTTTAAAGTGATTTTCATGCTTCCAGGGGCCCAAAACACAAGATTTGTGGAATGGTTAAAAGTGCATGAAAATGGCCAATTTACTCACTCTGAGGTCTCAAAAAGTGTTTCTTCACCCGGGGAAGTGAATTAAATACCATTTGGAGGCATTTAATGTTCAAGCAAAAACAGGTGATTTTTGACAAAAGTGATAACACCCCCCCATTACGTCATGCTTCAGAAAGGTGAAAAATGGTCCGTTTTCAAATGTTTTATTTTTGAACGTCAGTTCACATTTGTAGGTAGATCATCAGTTTTAGAGCTAAAATTAGCATGTTTAAAGTGATTTTCATGCTTCCAGGGGCCCGGGAAGTGAATTAAATACCATTTGGAGGCATTTAATGTTCAAGCAAAAACAGGTGATTTTTGACAAAAGAGATAACACCCCCCCATTACGTCATGCTGCAGAAAGGTGAAAAATGGTCCGTTTTCAAATGTTTTATTTTTTAACGTCAGTTCACATTTGTAGGTAGATCATCAGTTTTAGAGCTAAAATTAGCATGTTTAAAGTGATTTTCATGCTTCCAGGGGCCCGGGAAGTGAATGAAATACCATTTGGAGGCATTTAATGTTCAAGCAAAAACAGGTGATTTTTGACAAAAGAGATAACACCCCCCCATTACGTCATGCTGCAGAAAGGTGAAAAATGGTCGGTTTTCAAATGTTTTTTTTTTTAACGTCAGTTCACATTTGTAGGTAGATCATCAGTTTTAGAGCTAAAATTAGCATGTTTAAAGTGATTTTCATGCTTCCAGGGCCCAAAACACAAGATTTGTGGAATGGTTAAAAGTGCATGAAAATGGCCAATTTACTCACTCTGAGGTCTCAAAAAGTGTTTCTTCACCACGGGAAGTGAATCAAATACCATTTGGAGGCATTTAATGTTCAAGTAAAAACAGGTGATTTTTGACAAAAGAGATAACACCCCCCCATTACGTCATGCTGCAGAAAGGTGAAAAATGGTCCGTTTTCAAATGTTTTATTTTTGAACGTCAGTTCACATTTGTAGGTAGATCATCAGTTTTAGAGCTAAAATTAGCATGTTTAAAGTGATTTTCATGCTTCCAGGGGCCCGGGAAGTGAATTAAATACCATTTGGAGGCATTTAATGTTCAAGCAAAAACAGGTGATTTTTTACAAAAGAGATAACACCCCCCCATTACGTCATGCTGCAGAAAGGTGAAAAATGGTCCGTTTTCAAATGTTTTATTTTTTAACGTCAGTTCACATTTGTAGGTAGATCATCAGTTTTAGAGCTAAAATTAGCATGTTTAAAGTGATTTTCATGCTTCCAGGGGCCCGGGAAGTGAATGAAATACCATTTGGAGGCATTTAATGTTCAAGCAAAAACAGGTGATTTTTGACAAAAGAGATAACACCCCCCATTACGTCATGCTGCAGAAAGGTGAAAAATGGTCAGTTTTCAAATGTTTTTTTTTTTAACGTCAGTTCACATTTGTAGGTAGATCATCAGTTTTAGAGCTAAAATTAGCATGTTTAAAGTGATTTTCATGCTTCCAGGGCCCAAAACACAAGATTTGTGGAATGGTTAAAAGTGCATGAAAATGGCCAATTTACTCACTCTGAAGTCTCAAAAAGTGTTTCTTCACCACGGGAAGTGAATCAAATACCATTTGTAGGCATTTAATGTTCAAGCAAAAACAGGTGATTTTTGACAAAAGAGATAACACCCCCCCATTACGTCATGCTGCAGAAAGGTGAAAAATGGTCCGTTTTCAAATGTTTTATTTTTTAACGTCAGTTCACATTTGTAGGTAGATCATCAGTTTTAGAGCTAAAATTTGCATGTTTAAAGAGATTTTCATGCTTCCAGGGGCCCGGGAAGTGAATGAAATACCATTTGGAGGCATTTAATGTTCAAGCAAAAACAGGTGATTTTTGACAAAAGAGATAACACCCCCCCATTACGTCATGCTTCAGAAAGGTGAAAAATGGTCTGTTTTCAAATGTTTTATTTTTTAACGTCATTTCACATTTGTAGGTAGATCATCATTTTTAGAGCTAAAATTAGCATGTTTAAAGTGATTTTCATGCTTCCAGGGGCCCCGGAAGTGAATTAAATACCATTTGGAGGCATTTAATGTTCAAGCAAAAACAGGTGATTTTTGACAAAAGAGATAACCACCCCCCCATTACGTCATGCTGCAGAAAGGTGAAAAATGGTCCGTTTTCAAATGTTTTATTTTTGAACGTCAGTTCACATTTGTAGGTAGATCATCAGTTTTAGAGCTAAAATTAGCATGTTTAAAGTGATTTTCATGCTACCAGGGGCCCGGGAAGTGAATTAAATACCATTTGGAGGCATTTAATGTTCAAGCAAAACAGGTGATTTTTGACAAAAGAGATAACACCCCCCCATTACGTCATGCTTCAGAAAGGTGAAAAATTGTCCGTTTTCAAATGTTTTATTTTTGAAAGTCAGTTCACATTTGTAGGTAGATCATCAGTTTTAGAGCTAAAATTAGCATGTTTAAAGTGATTTTCATGCTTCCAGGGGCCCAAAACACAAGATTTGTGGAATGGTTAAAAGTGCATGAAAATGGCCAATTTACTCACTCTGAGGTCTCAAAAAGTGTTTCTTCACCCCGGGAAGTGAATTAAATACCATTTGGAGGCATTTAATGTTCAAGCAAAAACAGGTGATTTTTGACAAAAGAGATAACACCCCCCCATTACGTCATGCTGCAGAAAGGTGAAAAATGGTCCGTTTTCAAATGTTTTATTTTTTAACGTCAGTTCACATTTGTAGGTAGATCATCAGTTTTAGAGCTAAATTTAGTATGTTTAAAGTGATTTTCATGCTTCCAGGGGCCCAAAACACAAGATTTGTGGAATGGGTAAAAGTGCATGAAAATGGCCAATTTACTCACTCTGAGGTCTCAAAAAGTGTTTCTTCACCCGGGAAGGTAATTAAATACCATTTGGAGGCATTTAATGTTCAAGCTAAAACAGGTGATTTTTGACAAAAGAGATAACACCCCCCCATTACGTCATGCTTCAGAAAGGTGAAAAATGGTCCGTTTTCAAATGTTTTATTTTTGAACGTCAGTTCACATTTGTAGGTAGATCATCAGTTTTAGAGCTAAAATTAGCATGTTTAAAGTGATTTTCATGCTACCAGGGGCCCGGGAAGTGAATTAAATACCATTTTGAGGCATTTAATGTTCAAGCAAAAACAGGTGATTTTTTACAAAAGAGATAACACCCCCCATTACGTCATGCTTCAGAAAGGTGAAAAATTGTCCGTTTTCAAATGTTTTATTTTTGAAAGTCAGTTCACGTTTGTAGGTAGATCATCAGTTTTAGAGCTAAAATTAGCACGTTTAAAGTGATTTTCATGCTTCCAGGGGCCCGGGAAGTGAATTAAATACCATTTGGAGGCATTTAATGTTCAAGCAAAAACAGGTGATTTTTTACAAAAGAGATAACACCCCCCCATTACGTCATGCTGCAGAAATGTGAAAAATGGTCTGTTTTCAAATGTTTTATTTTTTAACGTCAGTTCACATTTGTAGGTAGATCATCAGTTTTAGAGCTAAAATTAGCATGTTTAAAGTGATTTTCATGCTTCCAGGGGCCCAAAACACAAGATTTGTGGAATGGTTAAAAGTGCATGAAAATGGCCAATTTACTCACTCTGAGGTCTCAAAAAGTGTTTCTTCACCCCGGGAAGTGAATTTAATACCATTTGGAGGCATTTAATGTTCAAGCAAAAACAGGTGATTTTTGACAAAAGAGATAACACCCCCCCCATTACGTCATGCTGCAGAAAGGTGAAAAATGGTCCGTTTTCAAATGTTTTATTTTTTAACGTCAGTTCACATTTGTAGGTAGATCATCAGTTTTAGCGCTAAAATTAGCATGTTTAAAGTGATTTTCATGCTTCCAGGGGCCCAACACAAAAGATTTGTGGAATGGTTAAAAGTGCATGAAAATGGCCAATTTACTCACTCTGAGGTCTCAAAAAGTGTTTCTTCACCCCGGGAAGTGAATTAAATACCATTTGGAGGCATTTAATGTTCAAGCAAAAACAGGTGATTTTTGACAAAAGAGATAACACCCCCCCATTACGTCATGCTTCAGAAAGGTGAAAAATGGTCCGTTTTCAAATGTTTTATTTTTGAAAGTCAGTTCACATTTGTAGGTAGATCATCAGTTTTAGAGCTAAAATTAGCATGTTTAAAGTGATTTTCATGCTTCCAGGGGCCCGGGAAGTGAATTAAATACCATTTGGAGGCATTTAATGTTCAAGCAAAAACAGGTGATTTTTGACAAAAGAGATAACACCCCCCCATTACGTCATGCTGCAGAAAGGTGAAAAATGGGCTGTTTTCAAATGTTTTATTTTTTAACGTCAGTTCACATTTGTAGGTAGTTCATCAGTTTTAGAGCTAAAATTAGCATGTTTAAAGTGATTTTCATGCTTCCAGGGGCCCGGGAAGTGAATTAAATACCATTTGGAGGCATTTAATGTTCAAGCAAAAACAGGTGATTTTTGACAAAAGAGATAACACCCCCCCATTACGTCATGCTTCAGGAAGGTGAAAAATTGTCCGTTTTCAAATGTTTTATTTTTGAAAGTCAGTTCACATTTGTAGGTAGATCATCAGTTTTAGAGCTAAAATTAGCACGTTTAAAGTGATTTTCATGCTTCCAGGGGCCCGGGAAGTGAATTAAATACCATTTGGAGGCATTTAATGTTCAAGCAAAAACAGGTGATTTTTGACAAAAGAGATAACACCCCCCCATTACGTCATGCTTCAGAAAGGTGAAAAATTGTCCGTTTTCAAATGTTTTATTTTTGAAAGTCAATTCACATTTGTAGGTAGATCATCAGTTTTAGAGCTAAAATTAGCACGTTTAAAGTGATTTTCATGCTTCCAGGGGCCCGCGAAGTGAATTAAATACCATTTGGAGGCATTTAATGTTCAAGCAAAAACAGGTGAATTTTGACAAAAGAGATAACACCCCCCCATTACGTCATGCTGCAGAAAGGTGAAAAATGGTCCGTTTTCATATGTTTTATTTTTTAACGTCAGTTCACATTTGTAGGTAGATCATCAGTTTTAGAGCTAAAATTAGCATGTTTAAAGTGATTTTCATGCTTCCAGGGGCCCAAAACACAAGATTTGTGGAATGGTTAAAAGTGCATGAAAATGGCCAATTTACTCACTCTGAGGTCTCAAAAAGTGTTTCTTCACCCCTGGAAGGTAATTAAATACCATTTGGAGGCATTTAATGTTCAAGCAAAAACAGGTGATTTTTGACAAAAGAGATAACACCCCCCCATTACGTCATGCTTCAGAAAGGTGAAAAATGGTCCGTTTTCAAATGTTTTATTTTTGAACGTCAGTTCACATTTGTAGGTAGATCATCAGTTTTAGAGCTAAGATTAGCATGTTTAAATTGATTTTCATGCTACCAGGGGCCCGGGAAGTGAATTAAATACCATTTGGAGGCATTTAATGTTCAAGCAAAAACAGGTGATTTTTGACAAAAGAGATAACACCCCCCCCCATTACGTCATGCTTCAGAAAGGTTAAAAATTGTCCATTTTCAAATGTTTTATTTTTGAAAGTCAGTTCACATTTGTAGGTAGATCATCAGTTTTATAGCTAAAATTAGCACGTTTAAAGTGATTTTCATGCTTCTAGGGGCCCAGGAAGTGAATTAAATACCATTTGGAGGCATTTAATGTTCAAGCAAAAACAGGTGATTTTTGACAAAAGAGATAACACCCCCCCATTACGTCATGCTGCAGAAAGGTGAAAAATGGTCCGTTTTCAAATGTTTTATTTTTTAACGTCAGTTCACATTTGTAGGTAGATCATCAGTTTTAGAGCTAAAATTAGCATGTTTAAAGTGATTTTCATGCTTCCAGGGGCCCAAAACACAAGATTTGTGGAATGGTTAAAAGTGCATGAAAATGGCCAATTTACTCACTCTGAGGTCTCAAAAAGTGTTTCTAAAACCCCGGGAAGTGAATTAAATACCATTTGGAGGCATTTAATGTTCAAGCAAAAACAGGTGATTTTTGACAAAAGAGATAACACCCCCCCATTATGTCATGCTGCAGAAAGGTGAAAAATGGTCCGTTTTCAAATGTTTTATTTTTTAACGTCAGTTCACATTTGTAGGTAGATCATCAGTTTTAGAGCTAAAATTAGTATGTTTAAAGTGATTTTCATGCTTCCAGGGGCCCAAAACACAAGATTTGTGGAATGGTTAAAAGTGCATGAAAATGGCCAATTTACTCACTCTGAGGTCTCAAAAAGTGTTTCTTCGCCCCGGGAAGGTAATTAAATACCATTTGGAGGCATTTAATGTTCAAGCAAAAACAGTTGATTTTTGACAAAAGAGATAACACCCCCCCATTACGTCATGCTTCAGAAAGGTGAAAAATGGTCCGTTTTCAAATGTTTTATTTTTGAACGTCAGTTCACATTTGTAGGTAGATCATCAGTTTTAGAGCTAAAATTAGCATGTTTAAAGTGATTTTCATGCTACCAGGGGCCCGGGAAGTGAATTAAATACCATTTTGAGGCATTTAATGTTCAAGCAAAAACAGGTGATTTTTGACAAAAGAGATAACACCCCCCCATTACGTCATGCTTCAGAAAGGTGAAAAATTGTCCGTTTTCAAATGTTTTATTTTTGAAAGTCAGTTCACATTTGTAGGTAGATCATCAGTTTTAGAGCTAAAATTAGCACGTTTAAAGTGATTTTCATGCTTCCAGGGGCCCGGGAAGTGAATTAAATACCATTTGGAGGCATTTAATGTTCAAGCAAAAACAGGTGATTTTTGACAAAAGAGATAACACCCCCCCATTACGTCATGCTGCAGAAAGGTGAAAAATGGTCTGTTTTCAAATGTTTTATTTTTTAACGTCAGTTCACATTTGTAGGTAGATCATCAGTTTTAGAGCTAAAATTAGCACGTTTAAAGTGATTTTCATGCTTCCAGGGGCCCGGGAAGTGAATTAAATACCATTTGGAGGCATTTAATGTTCAAGCAAAAACAGGTGATTTTTGACAAAAGAGATAACACCCCCCCCATTACGTCATGCTGCAGAAAGGTGAAAAATGGTCCGTTTTCAAATGTTTTATTTTTGAACGTCAGTTCACATTTGTAGGTAGATCATCAGTTTTAGAGCTAAAATTAGCATGTTTAAAGTGATTTTCATGCTACCAGGGGCCCGGGAAGTGAATTAAATACCATTTGGAGGCATTTAATGTTCAAGCAAAACAGGTGATTTTTGACAAAAGAGATAACACCCCCCCCATTACGTCATGCTTCAGAAAGGTGAAAAATTGTCCGTTTTCAAATGTTTTATTTTTGAAAGTCAGTTCACATTTGTAGGTAGATCATCAGTTTTAGAGCTAAAATTAGCATGTTTAAAGTGATTTTCATGCTTCCAGGGGCCCAAAACACAAGATTTGTGGAATGGTTAAAAGTGCATGAAAATGGCCAATTTACTCACTCTGAGGTCTCAAAAAGTGTTTCTAAAACCCCGGGAAGTGAATTAAATACCATTTGGAGGCATTTAATGTTCAAGCAAAAACAGGTGATTTTTGACAAAAGAGATAACACCCCCCCATTATGTCATGCTGCAGAAAGGTGAAAAATGGTCCGTTTTCAAATGTTTTATTTTTTAACGTCAGTTCACATTTGTAGGTAGATCATCAGTTTTAGAGCTAAAATTAGTATGTTTAAAGTGATTTTCATGCTTCCAGGGGCCCAAAACACAAGATTTGTGGAATGGTTAAAAGTGCATGAAAATGGCCAATTTACTCACTCTGAGGTCTCAAAAAGTGTTTCTTCACCCCGGGAAGGTAATTAAATACCATTTGGAGGCATTTAATGTTCAAGCAAAAACAGTTGATTTTTGACAAAAGAGATAACACCCCCCCATTACGTCATGCTTCAGAAAGGTGAAAAATGGTCCGTTTTCAAATGTTTTATTTTTGAACGTCAGTTCACATTTGTAGGTAGATCATCAGTTTTAGAGCTAAAATTAGCATGTTTAAAGTGATTTTCATGCTACCAGGGGCCCGGGAAGTGAATTAAATACCATTTGGAGGCATTTAATGTTCAAGCAAAAACAGGTGATTTTTGACAAAAGAGATAACACCCCCCCCATTACGTCATGCTGCAGAAAGGTGAAAAATGGTCCGTTTTCAAATGTTTTATTTTTTAACGTCAGTTCACATTTGTAGGTAGATCATCAGTTTTAGCGCTAAAATTAGCATGTTTAAAGTGATTTTCATGCTTCCAGGGGCCCAACACAAAAGATTTGTGGAATGGTTAAAAGTGCATGAAAATGGCCAATTTACTCACTCTGAGGTCTCAAAAAGTGTTTCTTCACCCCGGGAAGTGAATTAAATACCATTTGGAGGCATTTAATGTTCAAGCAAAAACAGGTGATTTTTGACAAAAGAGATAACACCCCCCCATTACGTCATGCTTCAGAAAGGTGAAAAATGGTCCGTTTTCAAATGTTTTATTTTTGAAAGTCAGTTCACATTTGTAGGTAGATCATCAGTTTTAGAGCTAAAATTAGCATGTTTAAAGTGATTTTCATGCTTCCAGGGGCCCGGGAAGTGAATTAAATACCATTTGGAGGCATTTAATGTTCAAGCAAAAACAGGTGATTTTTGACAAAAGAGATAACACCCCCCCATTACGTCATGCTGCAGAAAGGTGAAAAATGGGCTGTTTTCAAATGTTTTATTTTTTAACGTCAGTTCACATTTGTAGGTAGTTCATCAGTTTTAGAGCTAAAATTAGCATGTTTAAAGTGATTTTCATGCTTCCAGGGGCCCGGGAAGTGAATTAAATACCATTTGGAGGCATTTAATGTTCAAGCAAAAACAGGTGATTTTTGACAAAAGAGATAACACCCCCCCATTACGTCATGCTTCAGGAAGGTGAAAAATTGTCCGTTTTCAAATGTTTTATTTTTGAAAGTCAGTTCACATTTGTAGGTAGATCATCAGTTTTAGAGCTAAAATTAGCACGTTTAAAGTGATTTTCATGCTTCCAGGGGCCCGGGAAGTGAATTAAATACCATTTGGAGGCATTTAATGTTCAAGCAAAAACAGGTGATTTTTGACAAAAGAGATAACACCCCCCCATTACGTCATGCTTCAGAAAGGTGAAAAATTGTCCGTTTTCAAATGTTTTATTTTTGAAAGTCAATTCACATTTGTAGGTAGATCATCAGTTTTAGAGCTAAAATTAGCACGTTTAAAGTGATTTTCATGCTTCCAGGGGCCCGCGAAGTGAATTAAATACCATTTGGAGGCATTTAATGTTCAAGCAAAAACAGGTGAATTTTGACAAAAGAGATAACACCCCCCCATTACGTCATGCTGCAGAAAGGTGAAAAATGGTCCGTTTTCATATGTTTTATTTTTTAACGTCAGTTCACATTTGTAGGTAGATCATCAGTTTTAGAGCTAAAATTAGCATGTTTAAAGTGATTTTCATGCTTCCAGGGGCCCAAAACACAAGATTTGTGGAATGGTTAAAAGTGCATGAAAATGGCCAATTTACTCACTCTGAGGTCTCAAAAAGTGTTTCTTCACCCCTGGAAGGTAATTAAATACCATTTGGAGGCATTTAATGTTCAAGCAAAAACAGGTGATTTTTGACAAAAGAGATAACACCCCCCCATTACGTCATGCTTCAGAAAGGTGAAAAATGGTCCGTTTTCAAATGTTTTATTTTTGAACGTCAGTTCACATTTGTAGGTAGATCATCAGTTTTAGAGCTAAGATTAGCATGTTTAAATTGATTTTCATGCTACCAGGGGCCCGGGAAGTGAATTAAATACCATTTGGAGGCATTTAATGTTCAAGCAAAAACAGGTGATTTTTGACAAAAGAGATAACACCCCCCCCATTACGTCATGCTTCAGAAAGGTTAAAAATTGTCCATTTTCAAATGTTTTATTTTTGAAAGTCAGTTCACATTTGTAGGTAGATCATCAGTTTTAGAGCTAAAATTAGCACGTTTAAAGTGATTTTCATGCTTCTAGGGGCCCAGGAAGTGAATTAAATACCATTTGGAGGCATTTAATGTTCAAGCAAAAACAGGTGATTTTTGACAAAAGAGATAACACCCCCCCATTACGTCATGCTGCAGAAAGGTGAAAAATGGTCCGTTTTCAAATGTTTTATTTTTTAACGTCAGTTCACATTTGTAGGTAGATCATCAGTTTTAGAGCTAAAATTAGCATGTTTAAAGTGATTTTCATGCTTCCAGGGGCCCAAAACACAAGATTTGTGGAATGGTTAAAAGTGCATGAAAATGGCCAATTTACTCACTCTGAGGTCTCAAAAAGTGTTTCTAAAACCCCGGGAAGTAAATGAAATACCATTTGGAGGCATTTAATGTTCAAGCAAAAACAGGTGATTTTTGACAAAAGAGATAACACCCCCCCATTATGTCATGCTGCAGAAAGGTGAAAAATGGTCCGTTTTCAAATGTTTTATTTTTTAACGTCAGTTCACATTTGTAGGTAGATCATCAGTTTTAGAGCTAAAATTAGTATGTTTAAAGTGATTTTCATGCTTCCAGGGGCCCAAAACACAAGATTTGTGGAATGGTTAAAAGTGCATGAAAATGGCCAATTTACTCACTCTGAGGTCTCAAAAAGTGTTTCTTCACCCCGGGAAGGTAATTAAATACCATTTGGAGGCATTTAATGTTCAAGCAAAAACAGGTGATTTTTGACAAAAGAGATAACACCCCCCCATTACGTCATGCTTCAGAAAGGTGAAAAATGGTCCATTTTCAAATGTTTTATTTTTGAACGTCAGTTCACATTTGTAGGTAGATCATCAGTTTTAGAGCTAAAATTAGCATGTTTAAAGTGATTTTCATGCTACCAGGGGCCCGGGAAGTGAATTAAATACCATTTTGAGGCATTTAATGTTCAAGCAAAAACAGGTGATTTTTGACAAAAGAGATAACACCCCCCCATTACGTCATGCTTCAGAAAGGTGAAAAATTGTCCGTTTTCAAATGTTTTATTTTTGAAAGTCAGTTCACATTTGTAGGTAGATCATCAGTTTTAGAGCTAAAATTAGCACGTTTAAAGTGATTTTCATGCTTCCAGGGGCCCGGGAAGTGAATTAAATACCATTTGGAGGCATTTAATGTTCAAGCAAAAACAGGTGATTTTTGACAAAAGAGATAACACCCCCCCATTACGTCATGCTGCAGAAAGGTGAAAAATGGTCTGTTTTCAAATGTTTTATTTTTTAACGTCAGTTCACATTTGTAGGTAGATCATCAGTTTTAGAGCTAAAATTAGCATGTTTAAAGTGATTTTCATGCTTCCAGGGGCCCAAAACACAAGATTTGTGGAATGGTTAAAAGTGCATGAAAATGGCCAATTTACTCACTCTGAGGTCTCAAAAAGTGTTTCTTCACCCCGGGAAGGTAATTAAATACCATTTGGAGGCATTTAATGTTCAAGCAAAAACAGGTGATTTTTGACAAAAGAGATAACACCCCCCCCCATTACGTCATGCTTCAGAAAGGTGAAAAATGGTCCGTTTTCAAATGTTTTATTTTTGAAAGTCAGTTCACATTGGTAGGTAGATCATCAGTTTTAGAGCTAAAATTAGCATGTTTAAAGTGATTTTCATGCTTCCAGGGGCCCAAAACACAAGATTTGTGGAATGGTTAAAAGTGCATGAAAATGGCCAATTTACTCACTCTGAGGTCTCAAAAAGTGTTTCTTCACCCCGGGAAGGTAATTAAATACCATTTGGAGGCATTTAATGTTCAAGCAAAAACAGGTGATTTTTGACAAAAGAGATAACACCCCCCCCATTACGTCATGCTTCAGAAAGGTGAAAAATGGTCCGTTTTCAAATGTTTTATTTTTGAACGTCAGTTCACATTTGTAGGTAGATCATCAGATTTAGAGCTAAAATTAGCATGTTTAAAGTGATTTTCATGCTTCCAGGGGCCCAAAACACAAGATTTGTGGAATGGTTAAAAGTGCATGAAAATGGCCAATTTACTCACTCTGAGGTCTCAAAAAGTGTTTCTTCACCCCGGGAAGTGAATTAAATACCATTTGGAGGCATTTCATGTTCAAGCAAAAACAGGTGATTTTTGACAAAAGAGATAACACCCCCCATTACGTCATGCTGCAGAAAGGTGAAAAATGGTCCGTTTTCAAATGTTTTATTTTTTAACGTCAGTTCACATTTGTAGGTAGATCATCAGTTTTAGAGCTAAAATTAGCATGTTTAAAGTGATTTTCATGCTTCCAGGGGCCCAAAACACAAGACTTGTGGAATGGTTAAAAGTGCATGAAAATGGCCAATTTACTCACTCTGAGGTCTCAAAAAGTGTTTCTTCACCCGGGGAAGTGAATTAAATACCATTTGGAGGCATTTAATGTTCAAGCAAAAACAGGTGATTTTTGACAAAAGTGATAACACCCCCCCATTACGTCATGCTTCGGAAAGGTGAAAAATGGTCCGTTTTCAAATGTTTTATTTTTGAACGTCAGTTCACATTTGTAGTTAGATCATCAGTTTTAGAGCTAAAATTAGCATGTTTAAAGTGATTTTCATGCTTCCAGGGGCCCGGGAAGTGAATTAAATACCATTTGGAGGCATTTAATGTTCAAGCAAAAACAGGTGATTTTTGACAAAAGAGATAACACCCCCCCATTACGTCATGCTGCAGAAAGGTGAAAAATGGTCCGTTTTCAAATGTTTTATTTTTTAACGTCAGTTCACATTTGTAGGTAGATCATCAGTTTTAGAGCTAAAATTAGCATGTTTAAAGTGATTTTCATGCTTCCAGGGGCCCGGGAAGTGAATGAAATACCATTTGGAGGCATTTAATGTTCAAGCAAAAACAGGTGATTTTTGACAAAAGAGATAACACCCCCCCATTACGTCATGCTGCAGAAAGGTGAAAAATGGTCAGTTTTCAAATGTTTTTTTTTTAACGTCAGTTCACATTTGTAGGTAGATCATCAGTTTTAGAGCTAAAATTAGCATGTTTAAAGTGATTTTCATGCTTCCAGGGCCCAAAACACAAGATTTGTGGAATGGTTAAAAGTGCATGAAAATGGCCAATTTACTCACTCTGAGGTCTCAAAAAGTGTTTCTTCACCACGGGAAGTGAATCAAATACCATTTGGAGGCATTTAATGTTCAAGCAAAAACAGGTGATTTTTGACAAAAGAGATAACACCCCCCCATTACGTCATGCTGCAGAAAGGTGAAAAATGGTCCGTTTTCAAATGTTTTATTTTTTAACGTCAGTTCACATTTGTAGGTAGATCATCAGTTTTAGAGCTAAAATTAGCATGTTTAAAGTGATTTTCATGCTTCCAGGGGCCCAAAACACAAGATTTGTGGAATGGTTAAAAGTGCATGAAAATGGCCAATTTACTCACTCTGAGGTCTCAAAAAGTGTTTCTTCACCCGGGGAAGTGAATTAAATACCATTTGGAGGCATTTAATGTTCAAGCAAAAACAGGTGATTTTTGACAAAAGTGATAACACCCCCCCATTACGTCATGCTTCAGAAAGGTGAAAAATGGTCCGTTTTCAAATGTTTTATTTTTGAACGTCAGTTCACATTTGTAGGTAGATCATCAGTTTTAGAGCTAAAATTAGCATGTTTAAAGTGATTTTCATGCTTCCAGGGGCCCGGGAAGTGAATTAAATACCATTTGGAGGCATTTAATGTTCAAGCAAAAACAGGTGATTTTTGACAAAAGAGATAACACCCCCCCATTACGTCATGCTGCAGAAAGGTGAAAAATGGTCCGTTTTCAAATGTTTTATTTTTTAACGTCAGTTCACATTTGTAGGTAGATCATCAGTTTTAGAGCTAAAATTAGCATGTTTAAAGTGATTTTCATGCTTCCAGGGGCCCGGGAAGTGAATGAAATACCATTTGGAGGCATTTAATGTTCAAGCAAAAACAGGTGATTTTTGACAAAAGAGATAACACCCCCCCATTACGTCATGCTGCAGAAAGGTGAAAAATGGTCGGTTTTCAAATGTTTTTTTTTTTAACGTCAGTTCACATTTGTAGGTAGATCATCAGTTTTAGAGCTAAAATTAGCATGTTTAAAGTGATTTTCATGCTTCCAGGGCCCAAAACACAAGATTTGTGGAATGGTTAAAAGTGCATGAAAATGGCTAATTTACTCACTCTGAGGTCTCAAAAAGTGTTTCTTCACCACGGGAAGTGAATCAAATACCATTTGGAGGCATTTAATGTTCAAGCAAAAACAGGTGATTTTTGACAAAAGAGATAACACCCCCCCCATTACGTCATGCTGCAGAAAGGTGAAAAATGGTCCGTTTTCAAATGTTTTATTTTTGAACGTCAGTTCACATTTGTAGGTAGATCATCAGTTTTAGAGCTAAAATTAGCATGTTTAAAGTGATTTTCATGCTTCCAGGGGCCCGGGAAGTGAATTAAATACCATTTGGAGGCATTTAATGTTCAAGCAAAAACAGGTGATTTTTGACAAAAGAGATAACACCCCCCCATTACGTCATGCTGCAGAAAGGTGAAAAATGGTCCGTTTTCAAATGTTTTATTTTTTAACGTCAGTTCACATTTGTAGGTAGATCATCAGTTTTAGAGCTAAAATTAGCATGTTTAAAGTGATTTTCATGCTTCCAGGGGCCCGGGAAGTGAATGAAATACCATTTGGAGGCATTTAATGTTCAAGCAAAAACAGGTGATTTTTGACAAAAGAGATAACACCCCCCATTACGTCATGCTGCAGAAAGGTGAAAAATGGTCAGTTTTCAAATGTTTTTTTTTTTAACGTCAGTTCACATTTGTAGGTAGATCATCAGTTTTAGAGCTAAAATTAGCATGTTTAAAGTGATTTTCATGCTTCCAGGGCCCAAAACACAAGATTTGTGGAATGGTTAAAAGTGCATGAAAATGGCCAATTTACTCACTCTGAAGTCTCAAAAAGTGTTTCTTCACCACGGGAAGTGAATCAAATACCATTTGTAGGCATTTAATGTTCAAGCAAAAACAGGTGATTTTTGACAAAAGAGATAACACCCCCCCATTACGTCATGCTGCAGAAAGGTGAAAAATGGTCCGTTTTCAAATGTTTTATTTTTTAACGTCAGTTCACATTTGTAGGTAGATCATCAGTTTTAGAGCTAAAATTTGCATGTTTAAAGTGATTTTCATGCTTCCAGGGGCCCGGGAAGTGAATGAAATACCATTTGGAGGCATTTAATGTTCAAGCAAAAACAGGTGATTTTTGACAAAAGAGATAACACCCCCCCATTACGTCATGCTTCAGAAAGGTGAAAAATGGTCCGTTTTCAAATGTTTTATTTTTGAACGTCATTTCACATTTGTAGGTAGATCATCATTTTTAGAGCTAAAATTAGCATGTTTAAAGTGATTTTCATGCTTCCAGGGGCCCCGGAAGTGAATTAAATACCATTTGGAGGCATTTAATGTTCAAGCAAAAACAGGTGATTTTTGACAAAAGAGATAACCACCCCCCCATTACGTCATGCTTCAGAAAGGTGAAAAATGGTCCGTTTTCAAATGTTTTATTTTTGAACGTCAGTTCACATTTGTAGGTAGATCATCAGTTTTAGAGTTAAAATTAGCATGTTTAAAGTGATTTTCATGCTTCCAGGGGCCCGGGAAGTGAATTAAATACCATTTGGAGGCATTTAATGTTCAAGCAAAAACAGGTGATTTTTGACAAAAGAGATAACACCCCCCCCCCATTACGTCATGCTGCAGAAAGGTGAAAAATGGTCCGTTTTCAAATGTTTTATTTTTGAACGTCAGTTCACATTTGTAGGTAGATCATCAGTTTTAGAGCTAAAATTAGCATGTTTAAAGTGATTTTCATGCTACCAGGGGCCCGGGAAGTGAATTAAATACCATTTGGAGGCATTTAATGTTCAAGCAAAACAGGTGATTTTTGACAAAAGAGATAACACCCCCCCCCATTACGTCATGCTTCAGAAAGGTGAAAAATTGTCCGTTTTCAAATGTTTTATTTTTGAAAGTCAGTTCACATTTGTAGGTAGATCATCAGTTTTAGAGCTAAAATTAGCATGTTTAAAGTGATTTTCATGCTTCCAGGGGCCCAAAACACAAGTTTTGTGGAATGGTTAAAAGTGCATGAAAATGGCCAATTTACTCACTCTGAGGTCTCAAAAAGTGTTTCTTCACCCCGGGAAGTGAATTAAATACCATTTGGAGGCATTTAATGTTCAAGCAAAAACAGGTGATTTTTGACAAAAGAGATAACACCCCCCCATTACGTCATGCTGCAGAAAGGTGAAAAATGGTCCGTTTTCAAATGTTTTATTTTTTAACGTCAGTTCACATTTGTAGGTAGATCATCAGTTTTAGAGCTAAATTTAGTATGTTTAAAGTGATTTTCATGCTTCCAGGGGCCCAAAACACAAGATTTGTGGAATGGGTAAAAGTGCATGAAAATGGCCAATTTACTCACTCTGAGGTCTCAAAAAGTGTTTCTTCACCCGGGAAGGTAATTAAATACCATTTGGAGGCATTTAATGTTCAAGCTAAAACAGGTGATTTTTGACAAAAGAGATAACACCCCCCCATTACGTCATGCTTCAGAAAGGTGAAAAATGGTCCGTTTTCAAATGTTTTATTTTTGAACGTCAGTTCACATTTGTAGGTAGATCATCAGTTTTAGAGCTAAAATTAGCATGTTTAAAGTGATTTTCATGCTACCAGGGGCCCGGGAAGTGAATTAAATACCATTTTGAGGCATTTAATGTTCAAGCAAAAACAGGTGATTTTTTACAAAAGAGATAACACCCCCCATTACGTCATGCTTCAGAAAGGTGAAAAATTGTCCGTTTTCAAATGTTTTATTTTTGAAAGTCAGTTCACGTTTGTAGGTAGATCATCAGTTTTAGAGCTAAAATTAGCACGTTTAAAGTGATTTTCATGCTTCCAGGGGCCCGGGAAGTGAATTAAATACCATTTGGAGGCATTTAATGTTCAAGCAAAAACAGGTGATTTTTTACAAAAGAGATAACACCCCCCCCATTACGTCATGCTGCAGAAATGTGAAAAATGGTCTGTTTCAAATGTTTTATTTTTTAACGTCAGTTCACATTTGTAGGTAGATCATCAGTTTTAGAGCTAAAATTAGCACGTTTAAAGTGATTTTCATGCTTCCAGGGGCCCAAAACACAAGATTTGTGGAATGGTTAAAAGTGCATGAAAATGGCCAATTTACTCACTCTGAGGTCTCAAAAAGTGTTTCTTCACCCCGGGAAGTGAATTTAATACCATTTGGAGGCATTTAATGTTCAAGCAAAAACAGGTGATTTTTGACAAAAGAGATAACACCCCCCCCATTACGTCATGCTGCAGAAAGGTGAAAAATGGTCCGTTTTCAAATGTTTTATTTTTTAACGTCAGTTCACATTTGTAGGTAGATCATCAGTTTTAGCGCTAAAATTAGCATGTTTAAAGTGATTTTCATGCTTCCAGGGGCCCAACACAAAAGATTTGTGGAATGGTTAAAAGTGCATGAAAATGGCCAATTTACTCACTCTGAGGTCTCAAAAAGTGTTTCTTCACCCCGGGAAGTGAATTAAATACCATTTGGAGGCATTTAATGTTCAAGCAAAAACAGGTGATTTTTGACAAAAGAGATAACACCCCCCCATTACGTCATGCTTCAGAAAGGTGAAAAATGGTCCGTTTTCAAATGTTTTATTTTTGAAAGTCAGTTCACATTTGTAGGTAGATCATCAGTTTTAGAGCTAAAATTAGCACGCTTAAAGTGATTTTCATGCTTCCAGGGGCCCGGGAA
Source organism: Lissotriton helveticus (assembly GCF_964261635.1). NCBI lineage: Eukaryota > Metazoa > Chordata > Amphibia > Caudata > Salamandridae > Lissotriton > Lissotriton helveticus. The sequence continues at coordinate 114,158 of NW_027611944.1, forward strand.
GTGAATTAAATACCATTTGGAGGCATTTAATGTTCAAGCAAAAACAGGTGATTTTTGACAAAAGAGATAACACCCCCCCATTACGTCATGCTGCAGAAAGGTGAAAAATGGTCTGTTTTCAAATGTTTTATTTTTTAACGTCAGTTCACATTTGTAGGTAGTTCATCAGTTTTAGAGCTAAAATTAGCATGTTTAAAGTGATTTTCATGCTTCCAGGGGCCCGGGAAGTGAATTAAATACCATTTGGAGGCATTTAATGTTCAAGCAAAAACAGGTGATTTTTGACAAAAGAGATAACACCCCCCCATTACGTCATGCTTCAGGAAGGTGAAAAATTGTCCGTTTTCAAATGTTTTATTTTTGTAAGTCAGTTCACATTTGTAGGTAGATCATCAGTTTTAGAGCTAAAATTAGCACGTTTAAAGTGATTTTCATGCTTCCAGGGGCCCGGGAAGTGAATTAAATACCATTTGGAGGCATTTAATGTTCAAGCAAAAACAGGTGATTTTTGACAAAAGAGATAACACCCCCCCATTACGTCATGCTTCAGAAAGGTGAAAAATTGTCCGTTTTCAAATGTTTTATTTTTGAAAGTCAATTCACATTTGTAGGTAGATCATCAGTTTTAGAGCTAAAATTAGCACGTTTAAAGTGATTTTCATGCTTCCAGGGGCCGGGGAAGTGAATTAAATACCATTTGGAGGCATTTAATGTTCAAGCAAAAACAGGTGATTTTTGACAAAAGAGATAACACCCCCCCATTACGTCATGCTGCAGAAAGGTGAAAAATGGTCCGTTTTCATATGTTTTATTTTTTAACGTCAGTTCACATTTCTAGGTAGATCATCAGTTTTAGAGCTAAAATTAGCATGTTTAAAGTGATTTTCATGCTTCCAGGGGCCCAAAACACAAGATTTGTGGAATGGTTAAAAGTGCATGAAAATGGCCAATTTACTCACTCTGAGGTCTCAAAAAGTGTTTCTTCACCCCTGGAAGGTAATTAAATACCATTTGGAGGCATTTAATGTTCAAGCAAAAACAGGTGATTTTTGACAAAAGAGATAACACCCCCCCATTACGTCATGCTTCAGAAAGGTGAAAAATGGTCCGTTTTCAAATGTTTTATTTTTGAACGTCAGTTCACATTTGTAGGTAGATCATCAGTTTTAGAGCTAAGATTAGCATGTTTAAATTGATTTTCATGCTACCAGGGGCCCGGGAAGTGAATTAAATACCATTTGGAGGCATTTAATGTTCAAGCAAAAACAGGTGATTTTTGACAAAAGAGATAACACCCCCCCCATTACGTCATGCTTCAGAAAGGTGAAAAATTGTCCATTTTCAAATGTTTTATTTTTGAAAGTCAGTTCACATTTGTAGGTAGATCATCAGTTTTAGAGCTAAAATTAGCACGTTTAAAGTGATTTTCATGCTTCTAGGGGCCCAGGAAGTGAATTAAATACCATTTTGAGGCATTTAATGTTCAAGCAAAAACAGGTGATTTTTGAAAAAAGAGATAACACCCCCCCATTACGTCATGCTGCAGAAAGGTGAAAAATGGTCCGTTTTCAAATGTTTTATTTTTTAACGTCAGTTTACATTTGTAGGTAGATCATCAGTTTTAGAGCTAAAATTAGCATGTTTAAAGTGATTTTCATGCTTCCAGGGGCCCAAAACACAAGATTTGTGGAATGGTTAAAAGTGCATGAAAATGGCCAATTTACTCACTCTGAGGTCTCAAAAAGTGTTTCTAAAACCCCGGGAAGTGAATTAAATACCATTTGGAGGCATTTAATGTTCAAGCAAAAACAGGTGATTTTTGACAAAAGAGATAACACCCCCCCATTATGTCATGCTGCAGAAAGGTGAAAAATGGTCCGTTTTCAAATGTTTTATTTTTTAACGTCAGTTCACATTTGTAGGTAGATCATCAGTTTTAGAGCTAAAATTAGTATGTTTAAAGTGATTTTCATGCTTCCAGGGGCCCAAAACACAAGATTTGTGGAATGGTTAAAAGTGCATGAAAATGGCCAATTTACTCACTCTGAGGTCTCAAAAAGTGTTTCTTCACCCCGGGAAGGTAATTAAATACCATTTGGAGGCATTTAATGTTCAAGCAAAAACAGTTGATTTTTGACAAAAGAGATAACACCCCCCCATTACGTCATGCTTCAGAAAGGTGAAAAATGGTCCGTTTTCAAATGTTTTATTTTTGAACGTCAGTTCACATTTGTAGGTAGATCATCAGTTTTAGAGCTAAAATTAGCATGTTTAAAGTGATTTTCATGCTACCAGGGGCCCGGGAAGTGAATTAAATACCATTTTGAGACATTTAATGTTCAAGCAAAAACAGGTGATTTTTGACAAAAGAGATAACACCCCCCCATTACGTCATGCTTCAGAAAGGTGAAAAATTGTCCGTTTTCAAATGTTTTATTTTTGAAAGTCAGTTCACATTTGTAGGTAGATCATCAGTTTTAGAGCTAAAATTAGCATGTTTAAAGTGATTTTCATGCTTCCAGGGGCCCAAAACACAAGATTTGTGGAATGGTTAAAAGTGCATGAAAATGGCCAATTTACTCACTCTGAGGTCTCAAAAAGTGTTTCTTCACCCCGGGAAGGTAATTAAATACCATTTGGAGGCATTTAATGTTCAAGCAAAAACAGGTGATTTTTGACAAAAGAGATAACACCCCCCCCCATTACGTCATGCTTCAGAAAGGTGAAAAATGGTCCGTTTTCAAATGTTTTATTTTTGAACGTCAGTTCACATTTGTAGGTAGATCATCAGTTTTAGAGCTAAAATAAGCATGTTTAAAGTGATTTTCATGCTACCAGGGGCCCGGGAAGTGAATTAAATACCATTTGGAGGCATTTAATGTTCAAGCAAAAACAGGTGATTTTTGACAAAAGAGATAACACCCCCCCATCACGTCATGCTGCAGAAAGGTGAAAAATTGCCTGTTTTCAAATGTTTTATTTTTGAAAGTCAGTTCACATTTGTAGGTAGATCATCAGTTTTAGAGCTAAAATTAGCATGTTTAAAGTGATTTTCATGCTTCCAGGGGCCCAAAACACAAGATTTGTGGAATGGTTAAAAGTGCATGAAAATGGCCAATTTACTCACTCTGAGGTCTCAAAAAGTGTTTCTTCACCCCGGGAAGTGAATTAAATACCATTTGGAGGCATTTCATGTTCAAGCAAAAACAGGTGATTTTTGACAAAAGAGATAACACCCCCCCATTACGTCATGCTGCAGAAAGGTGAAAAATGGTCCGTTTTCAAATGTTTTATTTTTTAACGTCAGTTCACATTTGTAGGTAGATCATCAGTTTTAGAGCTAAAATTAGCATGTTTAAAGTGATTTTCATGCTTCCAGGGGCCCAAAACACAAGATTTGTGGAATGGTTAAAAGTGCATGAAATTGGCCAATTTACTCACTCTGAGGTCTCAAAAAGTGTTTCTTCACCCCGGGAAGTGAATTAAATACCATTTGGAGGCATTTAATGTTCAAGCAAAAACAGGTGATTTTTGACAAAAGTGATAACACCCCCCCATTACGTCATGCTTCAGAAAGGTGAAAAATGGTCCGTTTTCAAATGTTTTATTTTTGAACGTCAGTTCACATTTGTAGGTAGATCATCAGTTTTAGAGCTAAAATTAGCATGTTTAAAGTGATTTTCATGCTTCCAGGGGCCCGGGAAGTGAATTAAATACCATTTGGAGGCATTTAATGTTCAAGCAAAAACAGGTGATTTTTGACAAAAGAGATAACACCCCCCCCATTACGTCATGCTGCAGAAAGGTGAAAAATGGTCCGTTTTCAAATGTTTTATTTTTTAACGTCAGTTCACATTTGTAGGTAGATCATCAGTTTTAGAGCTAAAATTAGCATGTTTAAAGTGATTTTCATGCTTCCAGGGGCCCAAAACACAAGATTTGTGGAATGGTTAAAAGTGCATGAAAATGGCCAATTTACTCACTCTGAGGTCTCAAAAAGTGTTTCTTCACCCCTGGAAGGTAATTAAATACCATTTGGAGGCATTTAATGTTCAAGCAAAAACAGGTGATTTTTGACAAAAGAGATAACACCCCCCCCATTACGTCATGCTTCAGAAAGGTGAAAAATGGTCCGTTTTCAAATGTTTTATTTTTGAACGTCAGTTCACATTTGTAGGTAGATCATCAGTTTTAGAGCTAAGATTAGCATGTTTAAAGTGATTTTCATGCTACCAGGGGCCCGGGAAGTGAATTAAATACCATTTGGAGGCATTTAATGTTCAAGCAAAAACAGGTGATTTTTGACAAAAGAGATAACACCCCCCCCCATTACGTCATGCTTCAGAAAGGTGAAAAATTGTCCATTTTCAAATGTTTTATTTTTGAAAGTCAGTTCACATTTGTAGGTAGATCATCAGTTTTAGAGCTAAAATTAGCACGCTTAAAGTGATTTTCATGCTTCTAGGGGCCCAGGAAGTGAATTAAATACCATTTGGAGGCATTTAATGTTCAAGCAAAAACAGGTGATTTTTGACAAAAGAGATAACACCCCCCCATTACGTCATGCTGCAGAAAGGTGAAAAATGGTCCGTTTTCAAATGTTTTATTTTTTAACGTCAGTTCACATTTGTAGGTAGATCATCAGTTTTAGAGCTAAAATTAGCATGTTTAAAGTGATTTTCATGCTTCCAGGGGCCCAAAACACAAGATTTGTGGAATGGTTAAAAGTGCATGAAAATGGCCAATTTACTCACTCTGAGGTCTCAAAAAGTGTTTCTTCACCCCGGGAAGGTAATTAAATACCATTTGGAGGCATTTAATGTTCAAGCAAAAACAGGTGATTTTTGACAAAAGAGATAACACCCCCCCCCATTACGTCATGCTTCAGAAAGGTGAAAAATGGTCCGTTTTCAAATGTTTTATTTTTGAACGTCAGTTCACATTTGTAGGTAGATCATCAGTTTTAGAGCTAAAATTAGCATGTTTAAAGTGATTTTCATGCTACCAGGGGCCCGGGAAGTGAATTAAATACCATTTGGAGGCATTTAATGTTCAAGCAAAAACAGGTGATTTTTGACAAAAGAGATAACACCCCCCCATTACGTCATGCTGCAGAAAGGTGAAAAATTGTCCGTTTTCAAATGTTTTATTTTTGAAAGTCAGTTCACATTTGTAGGTAGATCATCAGTTTTAGAGCTAAAATTAGCATGTTTAAAGTGATTTTCATGCTTCCATGGGCCCAAAACACAAGATTTGTGGAATGGTTAAAAGTGCATGAAAATGGCCAATTTACTCACTCTGAGGTCTCAAAAAGTGTTTCTTCACCCCGGGAAGGTAATTAAATACCATTTGGAGGCATTTAATGTTCAAGCAAAAACAGGTGATTTTTGACAAAAGAGATAACACCCCCCCATTACGTCATGCTTCAGAAAGGTGAAAAATGGTCCGTTTTCAAATGTTTTATTTTTGAACGTCAGTTCACATTTGTAGGTAGATCATCAGATTTAGAGCTAAAATTAGCATGTTTAAAGTGATTTTCATGCTTCCAGGGGCCCAAAACACAATATTTGTGGAATGGTTAAAAGTGCATGAAAATGGCCAATTTACTCACTCTGAGGTCTCAAAAAGTGTTTCTTCACCCCGGGAAGTGAATTAAATACCATTTGGAGGCATTTCATGTTCAAGCAAAAACAGGTGATTTTTGACAAAAGAGATAACACCCCCCCCATTACGTCATGCTGCAGAAAGGTGAAAAATGGTCCGTTTTCAAATGTTTTATTTTTTAACGTCAGTTCACATTTGTAGGTAGATCATCAGTTTTAGAGCTAAAATTAGCATGTTTAAAGTGATTTTCATGCTTCCAGGGGCCCGGGAAGTGAATTAAATACCATTTGGAGGCATTTAATGTTCAAGCAAAAACAGGTGATTTTTGACAAAAGAGATAACACCCCCCCCATTACGTCATGCTGCAGAAAGGTGAAAAATGGTCCGTTTTCAAATGTTTTATTTTTTAACGTCAGTTCACATTTGTAGGTAGATCATCAGTTTTAGAGCTAAAATTAGCATGTTTAAAGTGATTTTCATGCTTCCAGGGGCCCAGGAAGTGAATGAAATACCATTTGGAGGCATTTAATGTTCAAGCAAAAACAGGTGATTTTTGACAAAAGAGATAACACCCCCCCATTACGTCATGCTGCAGAAAGGTGAAAAATGGTCAGTTTTCAAATGTTTTTTTTTTTAACGTCAGTTCACATTTGTAGGTATATCATCAGTTTTAGAGCTAAAATTAGCATGTTTAAAGTGATTTTCATGCTTCCAGGGCCCAAAACACAAGATTTGTGGAATGGTTAAAAGTGCATGAAAATGGCCAATTTACTCACTCTGAGGTCTCAAAAAGTGTTTCTTCACCACGGGAAGTGAATCAAATACCATTTGGAGGCATTTAATGTTCAAGCAAAAACAGGTGATTTTTGACAAAAGAGATAACACCCCCCATTACGTCATGCTGCAGAAAGGTGAAAAATGGTCCGTTTTCAAATGTTTTATTTTTTAACGTCAGTTCACATTTGTAGGTAGATCATCAGTTTTAGAGCTAAAATTTGCATGTTTAAAGTGATTTTCATGCTTCCAGGGGCCCGGGAAGTGAATGAAATACCATTTGGAGGCATTTAATGTTCAAGCAAAAACAGGTGATTTTTGACAAAAGAGATAACACCCCCCCATTACGTCATGCTTCAGAAAGGTGAAAAATGGTCCGTTTTCAACTGTTTTATTTTTGAACGTCATTTCACATTTGTAGGTAGATCATCAGTTTTAGAGCTAAAATTAGCATGTTTAAAGTGATTTTCATGCTTCCAGGGGCCCCAGAAGTGAATTAAATACCATTTGGAGGCATTTAATGTTCAAGCAAAAACAGGTGATTTTTGACAAAAGAGATAACCACCCCCCCATTACGTCATGCTTCAGAAAGGTGAAAAATGGTCCGTTTTCAAATGTTTTATTTTTGAACGTCAGTTCACATTTGTAGGTAGATCATCAGTTTTAGAGCTAAAATTAGCATGTTTAAAGTGATTTTCATGCTTCCAGGGGCCCGGGAAGTGAATTAAATACCATTTGGAGGCATTTCATGTTCAAGCAAAAACAGGTGATTTTTGACAAAAGAGATAACACCCCCCCCATTACGTCATGCTGCAGAAAGGTGAAAAATGGTCCGTTTTCAAATGTTTTATTTTTGAACGTCAGTTCACATTTGTAGGTAGATCATCAGTTTTAGAGCTAAAATTAGCATGTTTAAAGTGATTTTCATGCTACCAGGGGCCCGGGAAGTGAATTAAATACCATTTGGAGGCATTTAATGTTCAAGCAAAAACAGGTGATTTTTGACAAAAGAGATAACACCCCCCCCATTACGTCATGCTTCAGAAAGGTCAAAAATTGTCAGTTTTCAAATGTTTTATTTTTGAAAGTCAGTTCACATTTGTAGGTAGATCATCAGTTTTAGAGCTAAAATTAGCACGTTTAAAGTGATTTTCATGCTTCCAGGGGCCCAAAACACAAGATTTGTGGAATGGTTAAAAGTGCATAAAAATGGCCAATTTACTCACTCTGAGGTCTCAAAAAGTGTTTCTTCACCCCGGGAAGTGAATTAAATACCATTTGGAGGCATTTAATGTTCAAGCAAAAACAGGTGATTTTTGACAAAAGAGATCACACCCCCCCATTATGTCATGCTGCAGAAAGGTGAAAAATGGTCCGTTTTCAAATGTTTTATTTTTTAACGTCAGTTCACATTTGTAGGTAGATCATCAGTTTTAGAGCTAAAATTAGTATGTTTAAAGTGATTTTCATGCTTCCAGGGGCCCAAAACACAAGATTTGTGGAATGGTTAAAAGTGCATGAAAATGGCCAATTTACTCACTCTGAGGTCTCAAAAAGTGTTTCTTCACCCCGGGAAGGTAATCAAATACCATTTGGAGGCATTTAATGTTCAAGCAAAAACAGTTGATTTTTGACAAAAGAGATAACACCCCCCCATTACGTCATGCTTCAGAAAGGTGAAAAATGGTCCGTTTTCAAATGTTTTATTTTTGAACGTCAGTTCACATTTGTAGGTAGATCATCAGTTTTAGAGCTAAAATTAGCATGTTTAAAGTGATTTTCATGCTGCCAGGGGCCCGGGAAGTGAATTAAATACCATTTTGAGGCATTTAATGTTCAAGCAAAAACAGGTGATTTTTGAAAAAAGAGATAACACCCCCCCATTACGTCATGCTTCAGAAAGGTGAAAAATTGTCCGTTTTCAAATGTTTTATTTTTGAAAGTCAGTTCACATTTGTAGGTAGATCATCAGTTTTAGAGCTAAAATTAGCACATTTAAAGTGATTTTCATGCTTCCAGGGGCCCGGGAAGTGAATTAAATACCATTTGGAGGCATTTAATGTTCAAGCAAAAACAGGTGATTTTTGACAAAAGAGATAACACCCCCCCATTACGTCATGCTGCAGAAAGGTGAAAAATGGTCTGTTTTCAAATGTTTTATTTTTTAACGTCAGTTCACATTTGTAGGTAGATCATCAGTTTTAGAGCTAAAATTAGCATGTTTAAAGTGATTTTCATGCTTCCAGGGGCCCAAAACACAAGATTTGTGGAATGGTTAAAAGTGCATGAAAATGGCCAATTTACTCACTCTGAGGTCTCAAAAAGTGTTTCTTCACCCCGGGAAGGTAATTAAATACCATTTGGAGGCATTTAATGTTCAAGCAAAAACAGGTGATTTTTGACAAAAGAGATAACACCCCCCCATTACGTCATGCTGCAGAAAGGTGAAAAATTGTCCGTTTTCAAATGTTTTATTTTTGAAAGTCAGTTCACATTTGTAGGTAGATCATCAGTTTTAGAGCTAAAATTAGCATGTTTAAAGTGATTTTCATGCTTCCAGGGGCCCAAAACACAAGATTTGTGGAATGGTTAAAAGTGCATGAAAATGGCCAATTTACTCACTCTGAGGTCTCAAAAGGTGTTTCTTCACCCCGGGAAGGTAATTAAATACCATTTGGAGGCATTTAATGTTCAAGCAAAAACAGGTGATTTTTGACAAAAGAGATAACACCCCCCCATTACGTCATGGTTCAGAAAGGTGAAAAATGGACCGTTTTCAAATGTTTTATTTTTGAACGTCAGTTCACATTTGTAGGTAGATCATCAGATTTAGAGCTAAAATTAGCATGTTTAAAGTGATTTTCATGCTTCCAGGGGCCCAAAACACAAGATTTGTGGAATGGTTAAAAGTGCATGAAAATGGCCAATTTACTCACTCTGAGGTCTCAAAAAGTGTTTCTTCACCCCGGGAAGTGAATTAAATACCATTTGGAGGCATTTCATGTTCAAGCAAAAACAGGTGATTTTTGACAAAAGAGATAACACCCCCCCATTACGTCATGCTGCAGAAAGGTGAAAAATGGTCCGTTTTCAAATGTTTTATTTTTTAACGTCAGTTCACATTTGTAGGTAGATCATCAGTTTTAGAGCTAAAATTAGCATGTTTAAAGTGATTTTCATGCTTCCAGGGGCCCAAAACACAAGATTTGTGGAATGGTTAAAAGTGCATGAAAATGGCCAATTTACTCACTCTGAGGTCTCAAAAAGTGTTTCTTCACCCCGGGAAGTGAATTAAATACCATTTGGAGGCATTTAATGTTCAAGCAAAAACAGGTGATTTTTGACAAAAGTGATAACACCCCCCCATTACGTCATGCTTCAGAAAGGTGAAAAATGGTCCGTTTTCAAATGTTTTATTTTTGAACGTCAGTTCACATTTGTAGGTAGATCATCAGTTTTAGAGCTAAAATTAGCATGTTTAAAGTGATTTTCATGCTTCCAGGGGCCCAAAACACAAAACTTTGTGGAATGGTTAAAAGTGCATGAAAATGGCCAATTTACTCACTCTGAGGTCTCAAAAAGTGTTTCTTCACCCCGGGAAGGTAATTAAATACCATTTGGAGGCATTTAATGTTCAAGCAAAAACAGGTGATTTTTGACAAAAGAGATAACACCCCCCCATTACGTCATGCTTCAGAAAGGTGAAAAATGGTCCGTTTTCAAATGTTTTATTTTTGAACGTCAGTTCACATTTGTAGGTAGATCATCAGATTTAGAGCTAAAATTAGCATGTTTAAAGTGATTTTCATGCTTCCAGGGGCCCAAAACACAAGATTTGTGGAATGGTTAAAAGTGCATGAAAATGGCCAATTTACTCACTCTGAGGTCTCAAAAAGTGTTTCTTCACCCCGGGAAGTGAATTAAATACCATTTGGAGGCATTTCATGTTCAAGCAAAAACAGGTGATTTTTGACAAAAGAGATAACACCCCCCCATTACGTCATGCTGCAGAAAGGTGAAAAATGGTCCGTTTTCAAATGTTTTATTTTTTAACGTCAGTTCACATTTGTAGGTAGATCATCAGTTTTAGAGCTAAAATTAGCATGTTTAAAGTGATTTTCATGCTTCCAGGGGCCCGGGAAGTGAATTAAATACCATTTGGAGGCATTTAATGTTCAAGCAAAAACAGGTGATTTTTGACAAAAGAGATAACACCCCCCCCATTACGTCATGCTGCAGAAAGGTGAAAAATGGTCCGTTTTCAAATGTTTTATTTTTTAACGTCAGTTCACATTTGTAGGTAGATCATCAGTTTTAGAGCTAAAATTAGCATGTTTAAAGTGATTTTCATGCTTCCAGGGGCCCGGGAAGTGAATGAAATACCATTTGGAGGCATTTAATGTTCAAGCAAAAACAGGTGATTTTTGACAAAAGAGATAACACCCCCCCATTAAGTCATGCTGCAGAAAGGTGAAAAATGGTCAGTTTTCAAATGGTTTTTTTTTTAACGTCAGTTCACATTTGTAGGTAGATCATCAGTTTTAGAGCTAAAATTAGCATGTTTAAAGTGATTTTCATGCTTCCAGGGCCCAAAACACAAGATTTGTGGAATGGTTAAAAGTGCATGAAAATGGCCAATTTACTCACTCTGAGGTCTCAAAAAGTGTTTCTTCACCACGGGAAGTGAATCAAATACCATTTGGAGGCATTTAATGTTCAAGCAAAAACAGGTGATTTTTGACAAAAGAGATGACACCCCCCATTACGTCATGCTGCAGAAAGGTGAAAAATGGTCCGTTTTCAAATGTTTTATTTTTTAACGTCAGTTCACATTTGTAGGTAGATCATCAGTTTTAGAGCTAAAATTTGCATGTTTAAAGTGATTTTCATGCTTCCAGGGGCCCGGGAAGTGAATGAAATACCATTTGGAGGCATTTAATGTTCAAGCAAAAACAGGTGATTTTTGACAAAAGAGATAACACCCCCCCCATTACGTCATGCTTCAGAAAGGTGAAAAATGGTCCGTTTTCAACTGTTTTATTTTTGAACGTCATTTCACATTTGTAGGTAGATCATCAGTTTTAGAGCTAAAATTAGCATGTTTAAAGTGATTTTCATGCTTCCAGGGGCCCCAGAAGTGAATTAAATACCATTTGGAGGCATTTAATGTTCAAGCAAAAACAGGTGATTTTTGACAAAAGAGATAACCACCCCCCCATTACGTCATGCTTCAGAAAGGTGAAAAATGGTCCGTTTTCAAATGTTTTATTTTTGAACGTCAGTTCACATTTGTAGGTAGATCATCAGTTTTAGAGCTAAAATTAGCATGTTTAAAGTGATTTTCATGCTTCCAGGGGCCCGGGAAGTGAATTAAATACCATTTGGAGGCATTTCATGTTCAAGCAAAAACAGGTGATTTTTGACAAAAGAGATAACACCCCCCCCATTACGTCATGCTGCAGAAAGGTGAAAAATGGTCCGTTTTCAAATGTTTTATTTTTGAACGTCAGTTCACATTTGTAGGTAGATCATCAGTTTTAGAGCTAAAATTAGCATGTTTAAAGTGATTTTCATGCTACCAGGGGCCCGGGAAGTGAATTAAATACCATTTGGAGGCATTTAATGTTCAAGCAAAAACAGGTGATTTTTGACAAAAGAGATAACACCCCCCCCATTACGTCATGCTTCAGAAAGGTGAAAAATTGTCAGTTTTCAAATGTTTTATTTTTGAAAGTCAGTTCACATTTGTAGGTAGATCATCAGTTTTAGAGCTAAAATTAGCACGTTTAAAGTGATTTTCATGCTTCCAGGGGCCCGGGAAGTGAATTAAATACCATTTGGAGGCATTTAATGTTCAAGCAAAAACAGGTGATTTTTGACAAAAGAGATAACACCCCCCCCATTACGTCATGCTGCAGAAAGGTGAAAAATGGTCCGTTTTCAAATGTTTTATTTTTTAACGTCAGTTCACATTTGTAGGTAGATCATCAGTTTTAGAGCTAAAATTAGCATGTTTAAAGTGATTTTCATGCTTCCAGGGGCCCAAAACACAAGATTTGTGGAATGGTTAAAAGTGCATGAAAATGGCCAATTTACTCACTCTGAGGTCTCAAAAAGTGTTTCTTCACCCCGGGAAGTGAATTTAATACCATTTGGAGGCATTTAATGTTCAAGCAAAAACAGGTGATTTTTGACAAAAGAGATAACACCCCCCCCCCATTACGTCATGCTGCAGAAAGGTGAAAAATGGTCCGTTTTCAAATGTTTTATTTTTTAACGTCAGTTCACATTTGTAGGTAGATCATCAGTTTTAGAGCTAAAATTAGCATGTTTAAAGTGATTTTCATGCTTCCAGGGGCCCAAAACACAAGATTTGTGGAATGGTTAAAAGTGCATGAAAATGGCCAATTTACTCACTCTGAGGTCTCAAAAAGTGTTTCTTCACCCCGGGAAGTGAATTAAATACCATTTGGAGGCATTTAATGTTCAAGCAAAAACAGGTGATTTTTGACAAAAGAGATAACACCCCCCATTATGTCATGCTGCAGAAAGGTGAAAAATGGTCCGTTTTCAAATGTTTTATTTTTTAACGTCAGTTCACATTTGTAGGTAGATCATCAGTTTTAGAGCTAAAATTAGTATGTTTAAAGTGATTTTCATGCTACCAGGGGCCCGGGAAGTGAATTAAATACCATTTTGAGGCATTTAATGTTCAAGCAAAAACAGGTGATTTTTGACAAAAGAGATAACACCCCCCCATTACGTCATGCTTCAGAAAGGTGAAAAATTGTCCGTTTTCAAATGTTTTATTTTTGAAAGTCAGTTCACATTTGTAGGTAGATCATCAGTTTTAGAGCTAAAATTAGCACATTTAAAGTGATTTTCATGCTTCCAGGGGCCCGGGAAGTGAATTAAATACCATTTGGAGGCATTTAATGTTCAAGCAAAAACAGGTGATTTTTGACAAAAGAGATAACACCCCCCCATTACGTCATGCTGCAGAAAGGTGAAAAATGGTCTGTTTTCAAATGTTTTATTTTTTAACGTCAGTTCACATTTGTAGGTAGATCATCAGTTTTAGAGCTAAAATTAGCATGTTTAAAGTGATTTTCATGCTTCCAGGGGCCCAAAACACAAGATTTGTGGAATGGTTAAAAGTGCATGAAAATGGCCAATTTACTCACTCTGAGGTCTCAAAAAGTGTTTCTTCACCCCGGGAAGGTAATTAAATACCATTTGGAGGCATTTAATGTTCAAGCAAAAACAGGTGATTTTTGACAAAAGAGATAACACCCCCCCATTACGTCATGGTTCAGAAAGGTAAAAAATGGTCCGTTTTCAAATGTTTTATTTTTGAACGTCAGTTCACATTTGTAGGTAGATCATCAGTTTTAGAGCTAAAATTAGCATGTTTAAAGTGATTTTCATGCTACCAGGGGCCCGGGAAGTGAATTAAATACCATTTGGAGGCATTTAATGTTCAAGCAAAAACAGGTGATTTTTGACAAAAGAGATAACACCCCCCCCATTACGTCATGCTTCAGAAAGGTGAAAAATTGTCAGTTTTCAAATGTTTTATTTTTGAAAGTCAGTTCACATTTGTAGGTAGATCATCAGTTTTAGAGCTAAAATTAGCACGTTTAAAGTGATTTTCATGCTTCCAGGGGCCCGGGAAGTGAATTAAATACCATTTGGAGGCATTTAATGTTCAAGCAAAAACAGGTGATTTTTGACAAAAGAGATAACACCCCCCCCATTACGTCATGCTGCAGAAAGGTGAAAAATGGTCCGTTTTCAAATGTTTTATTTTTTAACGTCAGTTCACATTTGTAGGTAGATCATCAGTTTTAGAGCTAAAATTAGCATGTTTAAAGTGATTTTCATGCTTCCAGGGGCCCAAAACACAAGATTTGTGGAATGGTTAAAAGTGCATGAAAATGGCCAATTTACTCACTCTGAGGTCTCAAAAAGTGTTTCTTCACCCCGGGAAGTGAATTTAATACCATTTGGAGGCATTTAATGTTCAAGCAAAAACAGGTGATTTTTGACAAAAGAGATAACACCCCCCCCATTACGTCATGCTGCAGAAAGGTGAAAAATGGTCCGTTTTCAAATGTTTTATTTTTTAACGTCAGTTCACATTTGTAGGTAGATCATCAGTTTTAGAGCTAAAATTAGCATGTTTAAAGTGATTTTCATGCTTCCAGGGGCCCAAAACACAAGATTTGTGGAATGGTTAAAAGTGCATGAAAATGGCCAATTTACTCACTCTGAGGTCTCAAAAAGTGTTTCTTCACCCCGGGAAGTGAATTAAATACCATTTGGAGGCATTTAATGTTCAAGCAAAAACAGGTGATTTTTGACAAAAGAGATAACACCCCCCATTATGTCATGCTGCAGAAAGGTGAAAAATGGTCCGTTTTCAAATGTTTTATTTTTTAACGTCAGTTCACATTTGTAGGTAGATCATCAGTTTTAGAGCTAAAATTAGTATGTTTAAAGTGATTTTCATGCTTCCAGGGGCCCAAAACACAAGATTTGTGGAATGGTTAAAAGTGCATGAAAATGGCCAATTTACTCACTCTGAGGTCTCAAAAAGTGTTTCTTCACCCCGGGAAGGTAATTAAATACCATTTGGAGGCATTTAATGTTCAAGCAAAAACAGTTGATTTTTGACAAAAGAGATAACACCCCCCCATTACGTCATGCTTCAGAAAGGTGAAAAATGGTCCGTTTTCAAATGTTTTATTTTTGAACGTCAGTTCACATTTGTAGGTAGATCATCAGTTTTAGAGCTAAAATTAGCATGTTTAAAGTGATTTTCATGCTACCAGGGGCCCGGGAAGTGAATTAAATACCATTTTGAGGCATTTAATGTTCAAGCAAAAACAGGTGATTTTTGACAAAAGAGATAACACCCCCCCATTACGTCATGCTTCAGAAAGGTGAAAAATTGTCCGTTTTCAAATGTTTCATTTTTGAAAGTCAGTTCACATTTGTAGGTAGATCATCAGTTTTAGAGCTAAAATTAGCACATTTAAAGTGATTTTCATGCTTTCAGGGGCCCGGGAAGTGAATTAAATACCATTTGGAGGCATTTAATGTTCAAGCAAAAACAGATGATTTTTGACAAAAGAGATAACATCCCCCCATTACGTCATGCTGCAGAAAGGTGAAAAATGGTCTGTTTTCAAATGTTTTATTTTTTAACGTCAGTTCACATTTGTAGGTAGATCATCAGTTTTAGAGCTAAAATTAGCATGTTTAAAGTGATTTTCATGCTTCCAGGGGCCCAAAACACAAGATTTGTGGAATGGTTAAAAGTGCATGAAAATGGCCAATTTACTCACTCTGAGGTCTCAAAAAGTGTTTCTTCACCCCGGGAAGGTAATTAAATACCATTTGGAGGCATTTAATGTTCAAGCAAAAACAGGTGATTTTTGACAAAAGAGATAACACCCCCCCCCATTACGTCATGCTTCAGAAAGGTGAAAAATGGTCCGTTTTCAAATGTTTTATTTTTGAACGTCAGTTCACATTTGTAGGTAGATCATCAGTTTTAGAGCTAAAATTAGCATGTTTAAAGTGATTTTCATGCTACCAGGGGCCCGGGAAGTGAATTAAATACCATTTGGAGGCATTTAATGTTCAAGCAAAAACAGGTGATTTTTGACAAAAGAGATAACACCCCCCCATTACGTCATGCTGCAGAAAGGTGAAAAATTGTCAGTTTTCAAATGTTTTATTTTTGAAAGTCAGTTCACATTTGTAGGTAGATCATCAGTTTTAGAGCTAAAATTAGCATGTTTAAAGTGATTTTCATGCTTCCAGGGGCCCTAAACACAAGATTTGTGGAATGGTTAAAAGTGCATGAAAATGGCCAATTTACTCACTCTGAGGTCTCAAAAAGTGTTTCTTCACCCCGGGAAGGTAATTAAATACCATTTGGAGGCATTTAATGTTCAAGCAAAAACAGGTGATTTTTGACAAAAGAGATAACACCCCCCCATTACGTCATGGTTCAGAAAGGTGAAAAATGGTCCGTTTTCAAATGTTTTATTTTTGAACGTCAGTTCACATTTGTAGGTAGATCATCAGATTTAGAGCTAAAATTAGCATGTTTAAAGTGATTTTCATGCTTCCAGGGGCCCAAAACACAAGATTTGTGGAATGGTTAAAAGTGCATGAAAATGGCCAATTTACTCACTCTGAGGTCTCAAAAAGTGTTTCTTCACCCCGGGAAGTGAATTAAATACCATTTGGAGGCATTTCATGTTCAAGCAAAAACAGGTGATTTTTGACAAAAGAGATAACACCCCCCCATTACGTCATGCTGCAGAAAGGTGAAAAATGGTCCGTTTTCAAATGTTTTATTTTTTAACGTCAGTTCACATTTGTAGGTAGATCATCAGATTTAGAGCTAAAATTAGCATGTTTAAAGTGATTTTCATGCTTCCAGGGGCCCAAAACACAAGATTTGTGGAATGGTTAAAAGTGCATGAAAATGGCCAATTTACTCACTCTGAGGTCTCAAAAAGTGTTTCTTCACCCCGGGAAGTGAATTAAATACCATTTGGAGGCATTTAATGTTCAAGCAAAAACAGGTGATTTTTGACAAAAGTGATAACACCCCCCCATTACGTCATGCTTCAGAAAGGTGAAAAATGGTCCGTTTTCAAATGTTTTATTTTTGAACGTCAGTTCACATTTGTAGGTAGATCATCAGTTTTAGAGCTAAAATTAGCATGTTTAAAGTGATTTTCATGCTTCCAGGGGCCCGGGAAGTGAATTAAATACCATTTGGAGGCATTTAATGTTCAAGCAAAAACAGGTGATTTTTGACAAAAGAGATAACACCCCCCCCATTACGTCATGCTGCAGAAAGGTGAAAAATGGTCCGTTTTCAAATGTTTTATTTTTTAACGTCAGTTCACATTTGTAGGTAGATCATCAGTTTTAGAGCTAAAATTAGCATGTTCAAAGTGATTTTCATGCTTCCAGGGGCCCAAAACACAAGATTTGTGGAATGGTTAAAAGTGCATGAAAATGGCCAATTTACTCACTCTGAGGTCTCAAAAAGTGTTTCTTCACCCCTGGAAGGTAATTAAATACCATTTGGAGGCATTTAATGTTCAAGCAAAAACAGGTGATTTTTGACAAAAGAGATAACACCCCCCCATTACGTCATGCTTCAGAAAGGTGAAAAATGGTCCGTTTTCAAATGTTTTATTTTTGAACGTCAGTTCACATTTGTAGGTAGATCATCAGTTTTAGAGCTAAGATTAGCATGTTTAAAGTGATTTTCATGCTACCAGGGGCCCGGGAAGTGAATTAAATACCATTTGGAGGCATTTAATGTTCAAGCAAAAACAGGTGATTTTTTACAAAAGAGATAACACCCCCCCCATTACGTCATGCTTCAGAAAGGTGAAAAATTGTCCATTTTCAAATGTTTTATTTTTGAAAGTCAGTTCACATTTGTAGGTAGATCATCAGTTTTAGAGCTAAAATTAGCACGCTTAAAGTGATTTTCATGCTTCTAGGGGCCCAGGAAGTGAATTAAATACCATTTGGAGGCATTTAATGTTCAAGCAAAAACAGGTGATTTTTGACAAAAGAGATAACACCCCCCCATTACGTCATGCTGCAGAAAGGTGAAAAATGGTCCGTTTTCAAATGTTTTATTTTTTAACGTCAGTTCACATTTGTAGGTAGATCATCAGTTTTAGAGCTAAAATTAGCATGTTTAAAGTGATTTTCATGCTTCCAGGGGCCCAAAACACAAGATTTGTGGAATGGTTAAAAGTGCATTAAAATGGCCAATTTACTCACTCTGAGGTCTCAAAAAGTGTTTCTTCACCCCGGGAAGTGAATTAAATACCATTTGGAGGCATTTAATGTTCAAGCAAAAACAGGTGATTTTTGACAAAAGAGATAACACCCCCCCATTACGTCATGGTTCAGAAAGGTGAAAAATGGTCCGTTTTCAAATGTTTTATTTTTGAACGTCAGTTCACATTTGTAGGTAGATCATCAGATTTAGAGCTAAAATTAGCATGTTTAAAGTGATTTTCATGCTTCCAGGGGCCCAAAACACAAGATTTGTGGAATGGTTAAAAGTGCATGAAAATGGCCAATTTACTCACTCTGAGGTCTCAAAAAGTGTTTCTTCACCCCGGGAAGTGAATTAAATACCATTTGGAGGCATTTAATGTTCAAGCAAAAACAGGTGATTTTTGACAAAAGTGATAACACCCCCCCATTACGTCATGCTTCAGAAAGGTGAAAAATGGTCCGTTTTCAAATGTTTTATTTTTGAACGTCAGTTCACATTTGTAGGTAGATCATCAGTTTTAGAGCTAAAATTAGCATGTTTAAAGTGATTTTCATGCTTCCAGGGGCCCGGGAAGTGAATTAAATACCATTTGGAGGCATTTAATGTTCAAGCAAAAACAGGTGATTTTTGACAAAAGAGATAACACCCCCCCCATTACGTCATGCTGCAGAAAGGTGAAAAATGGTCCGTTTTCAAATGTTTTATTTTTTAACGTCAGTTCACATTTGTAGGTAGATCATCAGTTTTAGAGCTAAAATTAGCATGTTTAAAGTGATTTTCATGCTTCCAGGGGCCCAAAACACAAGATTTGTGGAATGGTTAAAAGTGCATGAAAATGGCCAATTTACTCACTCTGAGGTCTCAAAAAGTGTTTCTTCACCCCTGGAAGGTAATTAAATACCATTTGGAGGCATTTAATGTTCAAGCAAAAACAGGTGATTTTTGACAAAAGAGATAACACCCCCCCATTACGTCATGCTTCAGAAAGGTGAAAAATGGTCCGTTTTCAAATGTTTTATTTTTGAACGTCAGTTCACATTTGTAGGTAGATCATCAGTTTTAGAGCTAAGATTAGCATGTTTAAAGTGATTTTCATGCTACCAGGGGCCCGGGAAGTGAATTAAATACCATTTGGAGGCATTTAATGTTCAAGCAAAAACAGGTGATTTTTTACAAAAGAGATAACACCCCCCCCATTACGTCATGCTTCAGAAAGGTGAAAAATTGTCCATTTTCAAATGTTTTATTTTTGAAAGTCAGTTCACATTTGTAGGTAGATCATCAGTTTTAGAGCTAAAATTAGCACGCTTAAAGTGATTTTCATGCTTCTAGGGGCCCAGGAAGTGAATTAAATACCATTTGGAGGCATTTAATGTTCAAGCAAAAACAGGTGATTTTTGACAAAAGAGATAACACCCCCCCATTACGTCATGCTGCAGAAAGGTGAAAAATGGTCCGTTTTCAAATGTTTTATTTTTTAACGTCAGTTCACATTTGTAGGTAGATCATCAGTTTTAGAGCTAAAATTAGCATGTTTAAAGTGATTTTCATGCTTCCAGGGGCCCAAAACACAAGATTTGTGGAATGGTTAAAAGTGCATTAAAATGGCCAATTTACTCACTCTGAGGTCTCAAAAAGTGTTTCTTCACCCCGGGAAGTGAATTAAATACCATTTGGAGGCATTTAATGTTCAAGCAAAAACAGGTGATTTTTGACAAAAGAGATAACACCCCCCCATTATGTCATGCTGCAGAAAGGTGAAAAATGGTCCGTTTTCAAATGTTTTATTTTTTAACGTCAGTTCACATTTGTAGGTAGATCATCAGTTTTAGAGCTAAAATTAGTATGTTTAAAGTGATTTTCATGCTTCCAGGGGCCCAAAACACAAGATTTGTGGAATGGTTAAAAGTGCATGAAAATGGCCAATTTACTCACTCTGATGTCTCAAAAAGTGTTTCTTCACCCCGGGAAGGTAATTAAATACCATTTGGAGGCATTTAATGTTCAAGCAAAAACAGGTGATTTTTGACAAAAGAGATAACACCCCCCCCCCCATTACGTCATGCTTCAGAAAGGTGAAAAATGGTCCGTTTTCAAATGTTTTATTTTTGAACGTCAGTTCACATTTGTAGGTAGATCATCAGTTTTAGAGCTAAAATTAGCATGTTTAAAGTGATTTTCATGCTACCAGGGGCCCGGGAAGTGAATTAAATACCATTTGGAGGCATTTAATGTTCAAGCAAAAACAGGTGATTTTTGACAAAAGAGATAACACCCCCCCATTACGTCATGCTGTAGAAAGGAGAAAAATTGTCCGTTTTCAAATGTTTTATTTTTGAAAGTCAGTTCACATTTGTAGGTAGATCATCAGTTTTAGAGCTAAAATTAGCATGTTTAAAGTGATTTTCATGCTTCCAGGGGCCCAAAACACAAGATTTGTGGAATGGTTAAAAGTGCATGAAAATGGCCAATTTACTCACTCTGAGGTCTCAAAAAGTGTTTCTTCACCCCGGGAAGGTAATTAAATACCATTTGGAGGCATTTAATGTTCAAGCAAAAACAGGTGATTTTTGACAAAAGAGATAACACCCCCCCATTACGTCATGCTTCAGAAAGGTGAAAAATGGTCCGTTTTCAAATGTTTTATTTTTGAACGTCAGTTCACATTTGTAGGTAGATCATCAGATTTAGAGCTAAAATTAGCATGTTTAAAGTGATTTTCATGCTTCCAGGGGCCCAACACACAAGATTTGTGGAATGGTTAAAAGTGCATGAAAATGGCCAATTTACTCACTCTGAGGTCTCAAAAAGTGTTTCTTCACCCCGGGAAGTGAATTAAATACCATTTGGAGGCATTTCATGTTCAAGCAAAAACAGGTGATTTTTGACAAAAGAGATAACACCCCCCCCATTACGTCATGCTGCAGAAAGGTGAAAAATGGTCCGTTTTCAAATGTTTTATTTTTTAACGTCAGTTCACATTTGTAGGTAGATCATCAGTTTTAGAGCTAAAATTAGCATGTTTAAAGTGATTTTCATGCTTCCAGGGGCCCGGGAAGTGAATTAAATACCATTTGGAGGCATTTAATGTTCAAGCAAAAACAGGTGATTTTTGACAAAAGAGATAACACCCCCCCATTACGTCATGCTGCAGAAAGGTGAAAAATGGTCCGTTTTCAAATGTTTTATTTTTTAACGTCAGTTCACATTTGTAGGTAGATCATCAGTTTTAGAGCTAAAATTAGCATGTTTAAAGTGATTTTCATCCTTCCAGGGGCCCGGGAAGTGAATGAAATACCATTTGGAGGCATTTAATGTTCAAGCAAAAACAGGTGATTTTTGACAAAAGAGATAACACCCCCCCATTACGTCATGCTGCAGAAAGGTGAAAAATGGTCAGTTTTCAAATGTTTTTTTTTTAACGTCAGTTCACATTTGTAGGTAGATCATCAGTTTTAGAGCTAAAATTAGCATGTTTAAAGTGATTTTCATGCTTCCAGGGCCCAAAACACAAGATTTGTGGAATGGTTAAAAGTGCATGAAAATGGCCAATTTACTCACTCTGAGGTCTCAAAAAGTGTTTCTTCACCACGGGAAGTGAATCAAATACCATTTGGAGGCATTTAATGTTCAAGCAAAAACAGGTGATTTTTGACAAAAGAGATAACACCCCCCATTACGTCATGCTGCAGAAAGGTGAAAAATGGTCCGTTTTCAAATGTTTTATTTTTTAACGTCAGTTCACATTTGTAGGTAGATCATCAGTTTTAGAGCTAAAATTTGCATGTTTAAAGTGATTTTCATGCTTCCAGGGGCCCGGGAAGTGAATTAAATACCATTTGGAGGCATTTAATGTTCAAGCAAAAACAGGTGATTTTTGACAAAAGAGATAACACCCCCCCATTACGTCATGCTGCAGAAAGGTGAAAAATGGTCCGTTTTCAAATGTTTTATTTTTTAACGTCAGTTCACATTTGTAGGTAGATCATCAGTTTTAGAGCTAAAATTAGCATGTTTAAAGTGATTTTCATGCTTCCAGGGGCCCAAAACACAAGATTTGTGGAATGGTTAAAAGTGCATTAAAATGGCCAATTTACTCACTCTGAGGTCTCAAAAAGTGTTTCTTCACCCCGGGAAGTGAATTAAATACCATTTGGAGGCATTTAATGTTCAAGCAAAAACAGGTGATTTTTGACAAAAGAGATAACACCCCCCCATTATGTCATGCTGCAGAAAGGTGAAAAATGGTCCGTTTTCAAATGTTTTATTTTTTAACGTCAGTTCACATTTGTAGGTAGATCATCAGTTTTAGAGCTAAAATTAGTATGTTTAAAGTGATTTTCATGCTTCCAGGGGCCCAAAACACAAGATTTGTGGAATGGTTAAAAGTGCATGAAAATGGCCAATTTACTCACTCTGAGGTCTCAAAAAGTGTTTCTTCACCCCGGGAAGGTAATTAAATACCATTTGGAGGCATTTAATGTTCAAGCAAAAACAGGTGATTTTTGACAAAAGAGATAACACCCCCCCCCATTACGTCATGCTTCAGAAAGGTGAAAAATGGTCCGTTTTCAAATGTTTTATTTTTGAACGTCAGTTCACATTTGTAGGTAGATCATCAGTTTTAGAGCTAAAATTAGCATGTTTAAAGTGATTTTCATGCTACCAGGGGCCCGGGAAGTGAATTAAATACCATTTGGAGGCATTTAATGTTCAAGCAAAAACAGGTGATTTTTGACAAAAGAGATAACACCCCCCCATTACGTCATGCTGTAGAAAGGTGAAAAATTGTCCGTTTTCAAATGTTTTATTTTTGAAAGTCAGTTCACATTTGTAGGTAGATCATCAGTTTTAGAGCTAAAATTAGCATGTTTAAAGTGATTTTCATGCTTCCAGGGGCCCAAAACACAAGATTTGTGGAATGGTTAAAAGTGCATGAAAATGGCCAATTTACTCACTCTGAGGTCTCAAAAAGTGTTTCTTCACCCCGGGAAGGTAATTAAATACCATTTGGAGGCATTTAATGTTCAAGCAAAAACAGGTGATTTTTGACAAAAGAGATAACACCCCCCCATTACGTCATGCTTCAGAAAGGTGAAAAATGGTCCGTTTTCAAATGTTTTATTTTTGAACGTCAGTTCACATTTGTAGGTAGATCATCAGATTTAGAGCTAAAATTAGCATGTTTAAAGTGATTTTCATGCTTCCAGGGGCCCAAAACACAAGATTTGTGGAATGGTTAAAAGTGCATGAAAATGGCCAATTTACTCACTCTGAGGTCTCAAAAAGTGTTTCTTCACCCCGGGAAGTGAATTAAATACCATTTGGAGGCATTTCATGTTCAAGCAAAAACAGGTGATTTTTGACAAAAGAGATAACACCCCCCCCATTACGTCATGCTGCAGAAAGGTGAAAAATGGTCCGTTTTCAAATGTTTTATTTTTTAACGTCAGTTCACATTTGTAGGTAGATCATCAGTTTTAGAGCTAAAATTAGCATGTTTAAAGTGATTTTCATGCTTCCAGGGGCCCGGGAAGTGAATTAAATACCATTTGGAGGCATTTAATGTTCAAGCAAAAACAGGTGATTTTTGACAAAAGAGATAACCACCCCCCCCATTACGTCATGCTTCAGAAAGGTGAAAAATTGTCCGTTTTCAAATGTTTTATTTTTGAACGTCAGTTCACATTTGTAGGTAGATCATCAGTTTTAGAGCTAAAATTAGCATGTTTAAAGTGATTTTCATGCTTCCAGGGGCCCGGGAAGTGAATTAAATACCATTTGGAGGCATTTCATGTTCAAGCAAAAACAGGTGATTTTTGACAAAAGAGATAACACCCCCCCCATTACGTCATGCTGCAGAAAGGTGAAAAATGGTCCGTTTTCAAATGTTTTATTTTTGAACGTCAGTTCACATTTGTAGGTAGATCATCAGTTTTAGAGCTAAAATTAGCATGTTTAAAGTGATTTTCATGCTACCAGGGGTCCGGGAAGTGAATTAAATACCATTTGGAGGCATTTAATGTTCAAGCAAAAACAGGTGATTTTTGACAAAAGAGATAACACCCCCCCCATTACGTCATGCTTCAGAAAGGTGAAAAATTGTCAGTTTTCAAATGTTTTATTTTTGAAAGTCAGTTCACATTTGTAGGTAGATCATCAGTTTTAGAGCTAAAATTAGCACGTTTAAAGTGATTTTCATGCTTCCAGGGGCCCGGGAAGTGAATTAAATACCATTTGGAGGCATTTAATGTTCAAGCAAAAACAGGTGATTTTTGACAAAAGAGATAACACCCCCCCCCCCATTACGTCATGCTGCAGAAAGGTGAAAAATGGTCCGTTTTCAAATGTTTTATTTTTTAACGTCAGTTCACATTTGTAGGTAGATCATCAGTTTTAGAGCTAAAATTAGCATGTTTAAAGTGATTTTCATGCTTCCAGGGGCCCAAAACACAAGATTTGTGGAATGGTTAAAAGTGCATGAAAATGGCCAATTTACTCACTCTGAGGTCTCAAAAAGTGTTTCTTCACCCCGGGAAGTGAATTTAATACCATTTGGAGGCATTTAATGTTCAAGCAAATACAGGTGATTTTTGACAAAAGAGATAACACCCCCCCATTACGTCATGCTTCAGAAAGGTGAAAAATGGTCCGTTTTCAAATGTTTTATTTTTGAACGTCAGTTCACATTTGTAGGTAGATCATCAGATTTAGAGCTAAAATTAGCATGTTTAAAGTGATTTTCATGCTTCCAGGGGCCCAAAACACAAGATTTGTGGAATGGTTAAAAGTGCATGAAAATGGCCAATTTACTCACTCTGAGGTCTCAAAAAGTGTTTCTTCACCCCGGGAAGTGAATTAAATACCATTTGGAGGCATTTCATGTTCAAGCAAAAACAGGTGATTTTTGACAAAAGAGATAACACCCCCCCCATTACGTCATGCTGCAGAAAGGTGAAAAATGGTCCGTTTTCAAATGTTTTATTTTTTAACGTCAGTTCACATTTGTAGGTAGATCATCAGTTTTAGAGCTAAAATTAGCATGTTTAAAGTGATTTTCATGCTTCCAGGGGCCCGGGAAGTGAATTAAATACCATTTGGAGGCATTTAATGTTCAAGCAAAAACAGGTGATTTTTGACAAAAGAGATAACCACCCCCCCATTACGTCATGCTTCAGAAAGGTGAAAAATTGTCCGTTTTCAAATGTTTTATTTTTGAACGTCAGTTCACATTTGTAGGTAGATCATCAGTTTTAGAGCTAAAATTAGCATGTTTAAAGTGATTTTCATGCTTCCAGGGGCCCGGGAAGTGAATTAAATACCATTTGGAGGCATTTCATGTTCAAGCAAAAACAGGTGATTTTGACAAAAGAGATAACACCCCCCCATTACGTCATGCTGCAGAAAGGTGAAAAATGGTCCGTTTTCAAATGTTTTATTTTTGAACGTCAGTTCACATTTGTAGGTAGATCATCAGTTTTAGAGCTAAAATTAGCATGTTTAAAGTGATTTTCATGCTACCAGGGGTCCGGGAAGTGAATTAAATACCATTTGGAGGCATTTAATGTTCAAGCAAAAACAGGTGATTTTTGACAAAAGAGATAACACCCCCCCATTACGTCATGCTTCAGAAAGGTGAAAAATTGTCAGTTTTCAAATGTTTTATTTTTGAAAGTCAGTTCACATTTGTAGGTAGATCATCAGTTTTAGAGCTAAAAATTAGCACGTTTAAAGTGATTTTCATGCTTCCAGGGGCCCGGGAAGTGAATTAAATACCATTTGGAGGCATTTAATGTTCAAGCAAAAACAGGTGATTTTTGACAAAAGAGATAACACCCCCCCCCATTACGTCATGCTGCAGAAAGGTGAAAAATGGTCCGTTTTCAAATGTTTTATTTTTTAACGTCAGTTCACATTTGTAGGTAGATCATCAGTTTTAGAGCTAAAATTAGCATGTTTAAAGTGATTTTCATGCTTCCAGGGGCCCAAAACACAAGATTTGTGGAATGGTTAAAAGTGCATGAAAATGGCCAATTTACTCACTCTGAGGTCTCAAAAAGTGTTTCTTCACCCCGGGAAGTGAATTTAATACCATTTGGAGGCATTTAATGTTCAAGCAAATACAGGTGATTTTTGACAAAAGAGATAACACCCCCCCCCCCCATTACGTCATGCTGCAGAAAGGTGAAAAATGGTCCGTTTTCAAATGTTTTATTTTTTAACGTCAGTTCACATTTGTAGGTAGATCATCAGTTTTAGAGCTAAAATTAGCATGTTTAAAGTGATTTTCATGCTTCCCAGGGGCCCAAAACACAAGATTTGTGGAATGGTTAAAAGTGCATGAAAATGGCCAATTTACTCACTCTGAGGTCTCAAAAAGTGTTTCTTCACCCCGGGAAGTGAATTAAATACCATTTGGAGGCATTTAATGTTCAAGCAAAAACAGGTGATTTTTGACAAAAGTGATAACACCCCCCCATTACGTCATGCTTCAGAAAGGTGAAAAATGGTCCGTTTTCAAATGTTTTATTTTTGAACGTCAGTTCACATTTGTAGGTAGATCATCAGTTTTAGAGCTAAAATTAGCATGTTTAAAGTGATTTTCATGCTTCCAGGGGCCCAAAACACAAGATTTGTGGAATGGTTAAAAGTGCATGAAAATGGCCAATTTACTCACTCTGAGGTCTCAAAAAGTGTTTCTTCACCCCGGGAAGTGAATTAAATACCATTTGGAGGCATTTAATGTTCAAGCAAAAACAGGTGATTTTTGACAAAAGTGATAACACCCCCCCATTACGTCATGCTTCAGAAAGGTGAAAAATGGTCCGTTTTCAAATGTTTTATTTTTGAACGTCAGTTCACATTTGTAGGTAGATCATCAGTTTTAGAGCTAAAATTAGCATGTTTAAAGTGATTTTCATGCTTCCAGGGGCCCGGGAAGTGAATGAAATACCATTTGGAGGCATTTAATGTTCAAGCAAAAACAGGTGATTTTTGACAAAAGAGATAACACCCCCCCCATTACGTCATGCTGCAGAAAGGTGAAAAATGGTCAGTTTTCAAATGTTGTTTTTTTTTAACGTCAGTTCACATTTGTAGGTAGATCATCAGTTTTAGAGCTAAAATTAGCATGTTTAAAGTGATTTTCATGCTTCCAGGGCCCAAAACACAAGATTTGTGGAATGGTTAAAAGTGCATGAAAATGGCCAATTTACTCACTCTGAGGTCTCAAAAAGTGTTTCTTCACCACGGGAAGTGAATTAAATACCATTTGGAGGCATTTAATGTTCAAGCAAAAACAGGTGATTTTTGACAAAAGAGATAACACCCCCCCATTACGTCATGCTTCAGAAAGGTGAAAAATGGTCCGTTTTCAAATGTTTTATTTTTGAACGTCAGTTCACATTTGTAGGTAGATCATCAGTTTTAGAGCTAAAATTAGCATGTTTAAAGTGATTTTCATGCTTCCAGGGGCCCGGGAAGTGAATTAAATACCATTTGGAGGCATTTAATGTTCAAGCAAAAACAGGTGATTTTTGACAAAAGAGATAACACCCCCCCATTACGTCATGCTGCAGAAAGGTGAAAAATGGTCCGTTTTCAAATGTTTTATTTTTTAACGTCAGTTCACATTTGTAGGTAGATCATCAGTTTTAGAGCTAAAATTAGCATGTTTAAAGTGATTTTCATGCTTCCAGGGGCCCAGAACACAAGATTTGTGGAATGGTTAAAAGTGCATGAAAATGGCCAATTTACTCACTCTGAGGTCTCAAAAAGTGTTTCTTCACCCCGGGAAGTGAATTTAATACCATTTGGAGGCATTTAATGTTCAAGCAAAAACAGGTGATTTTTGACAAAAGAGATAACACCCCCCCCATTACGTCATGCTGCAGAAAGGTGAAAAATGGTCCGTTTTTAAATGTTTTATTTTTTAACGTCAGTTCACATTTGTAGGTAGATCATCAGTTTTAGAGCTAAAATTAGCATGTTTAAAGTGATTTTCATGCTTCCAGGGGCCCAAAACACAAGATTTGTGGAATGGTTAAAAGTGCATGAAAATGGCCAATTTACTCACTCTGAGGTCTCAAAAAGTGTTTCTTCACCCCGGGAAGTGAATTAAATACCATTTGGAGGCATTTAATGTTCAAGCAAAAACAGGTGATTTTTGACAAAAGTGATAAACACCCCCCCCATTACGTCATGCTTCAGAAAGGTGAAAAATGGTCCGTTTTCAAATGTTTTATTTTTGAACGTCAGTTCACATTTGTAGGTAGATCATCAGTTTTAGAGCTAAAATTAGCATGTTTAAAGTGATTTTCATGCTTCCAGGGGCCCAAAACACAAGATTTGTGGAATGGTTAAAAGTGCATGGAAAATGGCCAATTTACTCACTCTGAGGTCTCAAAAAGTGTTTCTTCACCCCGGGAAGTGAATTAAATACCATTTGGAGGCATTTAATGTTCAAGCAAAAACAGGTGATTTTTGACAAAAGTGATAACACCCCCCCATTACGTCATGCTTCAGAAAGGTGAAAAATGGTCCGTTTTCAAATGTTTTATTTTTGAACGTCAGTTCACATTTGTAGGTAGATCATCAGTTTTAGAGCTAAAATTAGCATGTTTAAAGTGATTTTCATGCTTCCAGGGGCCCGGGAAGTGAATGAAATACCATTTGGAGGCATTTAATGTTCAAGCAAAAACAGGTGATTTTTGACAAAAGAGATAACACCCCCCCCATTACGTCATGCTGCAGAAAGGTGAAAAATGGTCAGTTTTCAAATGTTGTTTTTTTTAACGTCAGTTCACATTTGTAGGTAGATCATCAGTTTTAGAGCTAAAATTAGCATGTTTAAAGTGATTTTCATGCTTCCAGGGCCCAAAACACAAGATTTGTGGAATGGTTAAAAGTGCATGAAAATGGCCAATTTACTCACTCTGAGGTCTCAAGAAGTGTTTCTTCACCACGGGAAGTGAATTAAATACCATTTGGAGGCATTTAATGTTCAAGCAAAAACAGGTGATTTTTGACAAAAGAGATAACACCCCCCCATTACGTCATGCTTCAGAAAGGTGAAAAATGGTCCGTTTTCAAATGTTTTATTTTTGAACGTCAGTTCACATTTGTAGGTAGATCATCAGTTTTAGAGCTAAAATTAGCATGTTTAAAGTGATTTTCATGCTTCCAGGGGCCCGGGAAGTGAATTAAATACCATTTGGAGGCATTTAATGTTCAAGCAAAAACAGGTGATTTTTGACAAAAGAGATAACACCCCCCCCATTACGTCATGCTTCAGAAAGGTGAAAAATTGTCCGTTTTCAAATGTTTTATTTTTGAAAGTCAGTTCACATTTGTAGGTAGATCATCAGTTTTAGAGCTAAAATTAGTATGTTTAAAGTGATTTTCATGCTTCCAGGGGCCCAAAACACAAGATTTGTGGAATGGTTAAAAGTGCATGAAAATGGCCAATTTACTCACTCTGAGGTCTCAAAAAGTGTTTCTTCACCCCGGGAAGTGAATTAAATACCATTTGGAGGCATTTAATGTTCAAGCAAAAACAGGTGATTTTTGACAAAAGAGATAACACCCCCCCATTACGTCATGCTTCAGAAAGGTGAAAAATGGTCCGTTTTCAAATGTTTTATTTTTGAACGTCAGTTCACATTTGTAGGTAGATCATCAGTTTTAGAGCTAAAATTAGCATGTTTAAAGTGATTTTCATGCTTCCAGGGGCCCGGGAAGTGAATTAAATACCATTTGGAGGCATTTAATGTTCAAGCAAAAACAGGTGATTTTTGACAAAAGAGATAACACCCCCCCATTACGTCATGCTGCAGAAAGGTGAAAAATGGTCCGTTTTCAAATGTTTTATTTTTTAACGTCAGTTCACATTTGTAGGTAGATCATCAGTTTTAGAGCTAAAATTAGCATGTTTAAAGTGATTTTCATGCTTCCAGGGGCCCGGGAAGTGAATGAAATACCATTTGGAGGCATTTAATGTTCAAGCAAAAACAGGTGATTTTTGACAAAAGAGATAACACCCCCCCCCCCATTACGTCATGCTGCAGAAAGGTGAAAAATGGTCAGTTTTCAAATTTTTTTTTTTTAACGTCAGTTCACATTTGTAGGTAGATCATCAGTTTTAGAGCTAAAATTAGCATGTTTAAAGTGATTTTCATGCTTCCAGGGCCCAAAACACAAGATTTGTGGAATGGTTAAAAGTGCATGAAAATGGCCAATTTACTCACTCTGAGGTCTCAAAAAGTGTTTCTTCACCACGGGAAGTGAATCAAATACCATTTGGAGGCATTTAATGTTCAAGCAAAAACAGGTGATTTTTGACAAAAGAGATAACACCCCCCCATTACGTCATGCTGCAGAAAGGTGAAAAATGGTCCGTTTTCAAATGTTTTAGTTTTTTAACGTCAGTTCACATTTGTAGGTAGATCATCAGTTTTAGAGCTAAAATTAGCATGTTTAAAGTGATTTTATGCTTCCAGGGGCCCGGGAAGTGAATGAAATACCATTTGGAGGCATTTAATGTTCAAGCAAAAACAGGTGATTTTTGACAAAAGAGATAACACCCCCCCATTACGTCATGCTTCAGAAAGGTGAAAAATGGTCCGTTTTCAAATGTTTTATTTTTGAACGTCATTTCACATTTGTAGGTAGATCATCAGTTTTAGAGCTAAAATTAGCATGTTTAAAGTGATTTTCATGCTTCCAGGGGCCCCGGAAGTGAATTAAATACCATTTGGAGGCATTTAATGTTCAAGCAAAAACAGGTGATTTTTGACAAAAGAGATAACACCCCCCATTACGTCATGCTTCAGAAAGGTGAAAAATGGTCCGTTTTCAAATGTTTTATTTTTGAACGTCAGTTCACATTTGTAGGTAGATCATCAGTTTTAGAGCTAAAATTAGCATGTTTAAAGTGATTTTCATGCTTCCAGGGGCCCGGGAAGTGAATTAAATACCATTTGGAGGCATTTAATGTTCAAGCAAAAACAGGTGATTTTTGACAAAAGAGATAACCCCCCCCCCATTAAGTCATGCTGCAGAAAGGTGAAAAATGGTCCGTTTTCAAATGTTTTATTTTTGAACGTCAGTTCACATTTGTAGGTAGATCATCAGATTTAGAGCTAAAATTAGCATGTTTAAAGTGATTTTCATGCTACCAGGGGCCCGGGAAGTGAATTAAATACCATTTGGAGGCATTTAATGTTCAAGCAAAAACAGGTGATTTTTGACAAAAGAGATAACACCCCCCCATTACGTCATGCTTCAGAAAGGTGAAAAATTGTCCGTTTTCAAATGTTTTATTTTTGAAAGTCAGTTCACATTTGTAGGTAGATCATCAGTTTTAGAGCTAAAATTAGCACGTTTAAAGTGATTTTCATGCATCCAGGGGCCCGGGAAGTGAATTAAATACCATTTGGAGGCATTTAATGTTCAAGCAAAAACAGGTGATTTTTGACAAAAGAGATAACACCCCCCCATTACGTCATGCTGCAGAAAGGTGAAAAATGGTCCGTTTTCAAATGTTTTATTTTTTAACGTCAGTTCACATTTGTAGGTAGATCATCAGTTTTAGAGCTAAAATTAGCATGTTTAAAGTGATTTTCATGCTTCCAGGGGCCCAAAACACAAGATTTGTGGAATGGTAAAAGTGCATGAAAATGGCCAATTTACTCACTCTGAGGTCTCAAAAAGTGTTTCTTCACCCCGGGAAGTGAATTTAATACCATTTGGAGGCATTTAATGTTCAAGCAAAAACAGGTGATTTTTGACAAAAGAGATAACACCCCCCCATTACGTCATGCTGCAGAAAGGTGAAAAATGGTCCGTTTCCAAATGTTTTATTTTTTAACGTCAGTTCACATTTGTAGGTAGATCATCAGTTTTAGAGCTAAAATTAGCATGTTTAAAGTGATTTTCATGCTTCCAGGGGCCCAAAACACAAGATTTGTGGAATGGTTAAAAGTGCATGAAAATGGCCAATTTACTCACTCTGAGGTCTCAAAAAGTGTTTCTTCACCCCGGGAAGTGAATTAAATACCATTTGGAGGCATTTAATGTTCAAGCAAAAACAGGTGATTTTTGACAAAAGTGATAACACCCCCCCATTACGTCATGCTTCAGAAAGGTGAAAAATGGTCCGTTTTCAAATGTTTTATTTTTGAACGTCAGTTCACATTTGTAGGTAGATCATCAGTTTTAGAGCTAAAATTAGCATGTTTAAAGTGATTTTCATGCTTCCAGGGGCCCGGGAAGTGAATGAAATACCATTTGGAGGCATTTAATGTTCAAGCAAAAACAGGTGATTTTTGACAAAAGAGATAACACCCCCCATTACGTCATGCTTCAGAAAGGTGAAAAATGGTCCGTTTTCAAATGTTTTATTTTTGAACGTCAGTTCACATTTGTAGGTAGATCATCAGTTTTAGAGCTAAAATTAGCATGTTTAAAGTGATTTTCATGCTTCCAGGGGCCCGGGAAGTGAATTAAATACCATTTGGAGGCATTTAATGTTCAAGCAAAAACAGGTGATTTTTGACAAAAGAGATAACACCCCCCCATTACGTCATGCTGCAGAAAGGTGAAAAATGGTCCGTTTTCAAATGTTTTATTTTTTAACGTCAGTTCACATTTGTAGGTAGATCATCAGTTTTAGAGCTAAAATTAGCACGCTTAAAGTGATTTT
Organism: Lissotriton helveticus; assembly: GCF_964261635.1. Taxonomy (NCBI): domain Eukaryota; kingdom Metazoa; phylum Chordata; class Amphibia; order Caudata; family Salamandridae; genus Lissotriton; species Lissotriton helveticus. The sequence continues at coordinate 147,073 of NW_027611944.1, forward strand.
CATGCTTCTAGGGGCCCAGGAAGTGAATTAAATACCATTTGGAGGCATTTAATGTTCAAGCAAAAACAGGTGATTTTTGACAAAAGAGATAACACCCCCCCATTACGTCATGCTGCAGAAAGGTGAAAAATGGTCCGTTTTCAAATGTTTTATTTTTTAACGTCAGTTCACATTTGTAGGTAGATCATCAGTTTTAGAGCTAAAATTAGCATGTTTAAAGTGATTTTCATGCTTCCAGGGGCCCAAAACACAAGATTTGTGGAATGGTTAAAAGTGCATTAAAATGGCCAATTTACTCACTCTGAGGTCTCAAAAAGTGTTTCTTCACCCCAGGAAGTGAATTAAATACCATTTGGAGGCATTTAATGTTCAAGCAAAAACAGGTGATTTTTGACAAAAGAGATAACACCCCCCCATTATGTCATGCTGCAGAAAGGTGAAAAATGGTCCGTTTTCAAATGTTTTATTTTTTTACGTCAGTTCACATTTGTAGGTAGATCATCAGTTTTAGAGCTAAAATTAGTATGTTTAAAGTGATTTTCATGCTTCCAGGGGCCCAAAACACAAGATTTGTGGAATGGTTAAAAGTGCATGAAAATGGCCGATTTACTCACTCTGAGGTCTCAAAAAGTGTTTCTTCACCCCGGGAAGGTAATTAAATACCATTTGGAGGCATTTAATGTTCAAGCAAAAACAGGTGATTTTTGACAAAAGAGATAACACCCCCCCCCCATTACGTCATGCTTCAGAAAGGTGAAAAATGGTCCGTTTTCAAATGTTTTATTTTTGAACGTCAGTTCACATTTGTAGGTAGATCATCAGTTTTAGAGCTAAAATTAGCATGTTTAAAGTGATTTTCATGCTACCAGGGGCCCGGGAAGTGAATTAAATACCATTTGGAGGCATTTAATGTTCAAGCAAAAACAGGTGATTTTTGACAAAAGAGATAACACCCCCCCATTACGTCATGCTGTAGAAAGGTGAAAAATTGTCCGTTTTCAAATGTTTTATTTTTGAAAGTCAGTTCACATTTGTAGGTAGATCATCAGTTTTAGAGCTAAAATTAGCATGTTTAAAGTGATTTTCATGCTTCCAGGGGCCCAAAACACAAGATTTCTGGAATGGTTAAAAGTGCATGAAAATGGCCAATTTACTCACTCTGAGGTCTCAAAAAGTGTTTCTTCACCCCGGGAAGGTAATTAAATACCATTTGGAGGCATTTAATGTTCAAGCAAAAACAGGTGATTTTTGACAAAAGAGATAACACCCCCCATTACGTCATGCTTCAGAAAGGTGAAAAATGGTCCGTTTTCAAATGTTTTATTTTTGAACGTCAGTTCACATTTGTAGGTAGATCATCAGATTTAGAGCTAAAATTAGCATGTTTAAAGTGATTTTCATGCTTCCAGGGGCCCAAAACACAAGATTTGTGGAATGGTTAAAAGTGCATGAAAATGGCCAATTTACTCACTCTGAGGTCTCAAAAAGTGTTTCTTCACCCCGGGAAGTGAATTAAATACCATTTGGAGGCATTTCATGTTCAAGCAAAAACAGGTGATTTTTGACAAAAGAGATAACACCCCCCCATTACGTCATGCTGCAGAAAGGTGAAAAATGGTCCGTTTTCAAATGTTTTATTTTTTAACGTCAGTTCACATTTGTAGGTAGATCATCAGTTTTAGAGCTAAAATTAGCATGTTTAAAGGGATTTTCATGCTTCCAGGGGCCCGGGAAGTGAATTAAATACCATTTGGAGGCATTTAATGTTCAAGCAATAACAGGTGATTTTTGACAAAAGAGATAACACCCCCCCATTACGTCATGCTGCAGAAAGGTGAAAAATGGTCCGTTTTCAAATGTTTTATTTTTTAACGTCAGTT